>NC_079195.1:234780772-234937705 GCF_029499605.1 Hyla sarda
TCAACTCCGCGGGCGGAGTTGTGATGCCCCTGGGGTGGGGGCGGAGTTGTGATGCCCCTGGGGTGGGGGGCGGAGTTGTGATGCCCCTGGGGTGGGGGGCGGAGTTGTGATGCCCCTGGGGTGGGGGGCGGAGTTGTGATGCCCCTGGGGTGGGGGGCGGAGTTGTGATGCCCCTGGGGTGGGGGGCGGAGTTGTGATGCCCCTGGGGTGGGGGGCGGAGTTTTGATGCCCCTGGGGTGGGGGGCGGAGTTTTGATGCCCCTGGGGTGGGGGGCGGAGTTTTGATGCCCCTGGGGTGGGGGGCGGAGTTTTGATGCCCCTGGGGTGGGGGGCGGAGTTTTGATGCCCCTGGGGTGGGGGGCGGAGTTTTGATGCCCCTGGGGTGGGGGGCGGAGTTTTGATGCCCCTGGGGTGGGGGGCGGAGTTGTGATGCCCCTGGGGTGGGGGGCGGAGTTGTGATGCCCCTGGGGTGGGGGGCGGAGTTGTGATGCCCCTGGGGTGGGGGGCGGAGTTGTGATGCCCCTGGGGTGGGGGGCGGAGTTGTGATGCCCCTGGGGTGGGGGGCGGAGTTGTGATGCCCCTGGGGTGGGGGGCGGAGTTGTGATGCCCCTGGGGTGGAGTTGTGATGTCCCTGGGTGGGGGGGGGAGTTGGGATGTCGTAAGGGTGGATCTGGCCGGTACTTGACTCTGGTGACTGTCCGCTATATGATTCCAGTACATGGCGGTGGTAGCTCAGTACCTGACTGGCCCGGGTGTCCCGCGTCCCCTCTTTTGGCCCCGGATGTCCCGCGTCCCCTCTTCTGGCCCGGCTGTCCCGCGTCCCCTCTTCTGGCCTGGGGGTCCCGCGTCCCCTCTTCTGGCCCCGGTGTCCCGCGTCCCCTCTTCTGGCCCCGGTGTCCCGCGTCCCCTCTTCTGGCCCCGGTGTCCCGCGTCCCCTCTTCTGGCCCGGGGGTCCCGCGTCCCCTCTTCTGGCCCCGCGTCCCCTCTTCTGGCCCGGGGGTCCCGCGTCCCCTCTTCTGGCCCGGGGTCCCGCGTCCCCTCTTCTGGCCCGGGGGTCCCGCGTCCCCTCTTCTGGCCCGGGGGTCCCGCGTCCCCTCTTCTGGCCCGGGGGTCCCGCGTCCCCTCTTCTGGCCCGGGGGTCCCGCGTCCCCTCTTCTGGCCCGGGGGTCCCGCGTCCCCTCTTCTGGCCCGGGGGTCCCGCGTCCCCTCTTCTGGCCCGGGGGTCCCGCGTCCCCTCTTCTGGCCCGGGGGTCCCGCGTCCCCTCTTCTGGCCCGGGGGTCCCGCGTCCCCTCTTCTGGCCCGGGGGTCCCGCGTCCCCTCTTCTGGCCCGGGTGTCCCGCGTCCCCTCTTCTGGCCCCGCGTCCCCTCTTCTGGCCCCGCGTCCCCTCTTCTGGCCCCGCGTCCCCTCTTCTGGCCCGGGTGTCCCGCGTCCCCTCTTCTGGCCCCGCGTCCCCTCTTCTGGCCCCGCGTCCCCTCTTCTGGCCCCGCGTCCCCTCTTCTGGCCCGGGTGTCCCGCGTCCCCTCTTCTGGCCCGGGTGTCCCGCGTCCCCTCTTCTGGCCCCGGGTGTCCCGCGTCCCCTCTTCTGGCCCGGGTGTCCCGCGTCCCCTCTTCTGGCCCGGGTGTCCCGCGTCCCCTCTTCTGGCCCCGCATCCCCTCTTCTGGCCCGGGTGTCCCGCGTCCCCTCTTCTGGCCCGGGTGTCCCGCGTCCCCTCTTCTGGCCCGGGGGTCCCGCGTCCCCTCTTCTGGCCTTTTGTCTGGGCCGCCCTTTGATGCTCGAGCTGCGGATTTCATTAGGAGCTGATGGCGTCTTCGCCTCTCGTCTCCTTTCATCCTCCTTTGCTCTTCATTATTGCGGAGTCGCCGCGGCGTTCCTCTCACTTGTGCCGAGCCTTTTGTTCTGCCTTTGTCTATTTATCACACTGTGAAGGTTGAGAGAGATGTTATTAATCTGGGGGAATGAAGGCAGGATTAGTGGGATGAATCGGATTTTGAGAGGTGTAATGATAGAAAGAGTCGCTCGGTTGGCGAGCCGGGCAAGTTTGATAAATGGGGAGCGCACTATACTGACTCTCACATTGTCGCTGCCGCAGCTCTTACCCACTGGGGCGAGTCCAGCCGCTCAGATCCTACAGCTGTCCCGCCGTAGCCTCACCTGATCCAAGACGCCGGGACATCAGCCGCACGTATCCCCCTCCCCCGCACCAGGTTTAATGGGAAACCAAGACACCCGGAGGATGAAGACTCATTATGATGGCGTCTCCTCCACATTCACAGCCTCATTCTCATGTGACCATCCCGCCACGTGTCCTGGCGAAACCGACGTTGACAAATGCTCCCGGCGTTCACCTTAGAAAACGGATTTGGCTACAGGATGAGATGAGATCGGAGGACTGTTCTGATCCCGGCGCTGATCCAGAAATACGGCGGAGGAAATGCTCGGCGCACTTTACATTCGGGACCGTTTCTGAGATAAAGTTGCACCAACAATTTCCTTTCTTTTACTATAATTTTAAGGTTTTATTGCCTCACCAAATGGTGCCAGATTTGTGGAGTCGGCGTGGGACCTCAGTGCCACGCCGTCTGTCCAGCGCAATTTGTTTGATGTTCTGTAGGAAAAATGTATTATGTATCCAAACAAGACACCATATACGTCACCACACACCCGAAAATACGTTTTTTTCCCCAATTATTATTTTTTTTTGTACATAAAGTGAATAGAAAAACATACAAACCTTTTTTTTATTTTTAGATCAGCGCTAGTAAAACGGGAAAATGGCCGCTCAGGCTTTCGGCGGATTATCGGCGGATCCTCAATTGCTTTCGAAATTTCACTTTTATTCTAAAAATAAATAAATATTTGTTGGAAAAAATAAAATGTATAACAACGGAAAAGAATCCGACCATCTCCAGTCGCCTTTTTCTGGTTGATACAACGTCTTTGTGTCTTTGTGAATAAAGCTTATTATATAAGGAAACATTTTGCCCACTTTCAAGATCTCTGCTTGCTGTCAGTGAAGGAGAACAATTATCCATGGGTTAAAGAGTCTGATGGATTTAACCTCCACTGACACATTGTTACACACTAGTAGTACAGGAGAAAGATTTCTGCTGTTGTGTTTAGCTCACAGAGCGTTGTCTACACCAGTGTCCCCCCCCCCCGTCCCCCCCCAACCTGTCACTCTACCTGTCACTCTACCTGTCAGGGTTTGATAGGAGTAGTAGTTTTGCAACAGCTGGAGAGCTACAGGTTGGGGAACACTTGTCTGCAATGATACAAACTACCAGGACAAGGAAGAGAGTTTGCTACTTATCTCTGCTTGCTGTCAGTCAATCGGATATTTTATTTATATTAAGAAAAATTCCCTGTATTTGTTACAATGTATGATTGTTACAATGAACAATCCTCTAAGAGCTAAACGTTAGAGCGGCACAAATCTCTCGTCTTGATAATCTGTTACAATGTATCAGTCGTGTTACAATCATCTGTGAGTCAATAGCTCTTCTGTTTTAAAACCACTGGTCTAGACAATCATCTGTGAGCAATCGACTCACAGATGATTGTAACACGACTGATACATTGTAACAGATTATCAAGACGAGAGATTTTATGCCGCTCATTTGGTAAGTTTTTGTATTGTTCATGCTGATACATTGTAACAAACCCTCAGAGGCATAAGGTCCCCCCCCCCTCCCAATCATACAGGGTTTCAGAATTTTTATTAATATAAATAATTTCCCAATTCACTGACAGCAAGCAGAAGAGATAGGTAGCAAACTCTCTTTCTTGTCCTGGTAGTTTGTTACAATGTATCAGTCGTGTTACAATCACCTGTGAGTCGATTGCTCACAGATGATTATCTTTAAACAATAGACATCTACATGTCGCAAAACTACAACTCCCAGCATGCCCGGACAGCCAATGGCTGTCCGGGCATGCTGGGAGTTGTAGTTTTGCAATCTCTGGGGCTCTTATCTTTTTAAGACCGCTGGTCTACACAATCATCTGTGAGCAATCGACTCACAGATGATTGTAACACGACTGATACATTGTAACAGATTATCAAGATGAGAGATTTGTGCCGCTCTTATTGTTATTTACGATTGTTCGTGCTGATACATTGTAACAAACCCTCAGAGGCATTAGCTACCCTCCCCCACCTGTTGATGGCATCAGATTTTTTTCTTAACACAAATAAGGAATTTTCCAATTCACTGTCAGCAAGCAGAGATGTAGAATGTGGTGGAAATTCAAATTTTGCTGAACTTTTCATAAAACAATAAGTTTTATTTACCAAAAAGATCCTAATCCGCCTGATACCTAACCGCACAGGTGACGGCGGCGCAGGATGGGAGACTAAGGGTTAAGTATCGGTGGGATAAGCCGCTGTGATTGGCCGGCAGCCGCACCATAATCTTGTTTTCTGTCACAGCGATCATAATTGTTATTTTCAATTAGCGGCCTCATTTGTTGTCAGTAATCTGGCGCCGGGTGTCAGGGCTTGTTAGATAAGGGCCCCTGACAGCAGCCACGACTTCATCCCGCGAGGACGCCGCCGACGCTGACAGCCGGGTGACAAACTGCCGTTAAATATGCGAAAATCTTCCCCGACTATTTCACCTTCACACAGCCGCCAAAATAAATTGGGGAAGTTATCAGTGGAACATTTGTGAATGTGCGGAGCCGGGGCAGCGCCTCCAGCAGGTAATGAGGCCCCGGCGTGGATATCGTTTAACATGGAAATTGCCTGACACAATGGCTGATCCTGGCAGCGGCTACAGACGGCGGCGATGACTGTTCACCTCATGACACACGGATCAGCCCCGAACCTTGATGGGTACTGACGGAGGAGCCCAGATCTGCTGTCTGTATGTGTGTGTAGATATATATTCGTAGTGTGCACCACATATCCCAGCAAAATGGTTTTTACTACAGCTGTAAAGTGAGAAAGATTCTAAAATTTGCAGGAGGAAAAATCAGTGGACAATGTGCGGTAAATGATGGCGCGGCGGCGGTCGTGTCGGATTCGCTATGGGTTTGTTTTTAATGGCGATAATCGGATGTATACAGGATCAGTAATGGGGATAATCAGATGTATACGGGATCAGTAATGGTGATAATCAGATGTATACAGGATCAGTAATGGGGATAATCAGATGTATACGGGATCAGTAATGGTGATAATCAGATGTATACAGGATCAGTAATGGGGATAATCAGATGTATACGGGATCAGTAATGGTGATAATCGGATGTATACTGGATCAGTAATGGTGATAATCGGATTTATACGGGATCAGTAATGGTGATAATCGGATGTATACAGGATCAGTAATGGTGATAATCGGGTGTATACAGGATCAGTAATGGTGATCGGATATATACAGGATCAGTAATGGTGATAATCGGATGTATACAGGATCAGTAATGGTGATAATCGGGTGTATACAGGATCAGTAATGGTGATCGGATATATACAGGATCAGTAATGGTGATAATCGGATGTATACAGGATCAGTAATGGTGATAATCGGATGTATACAGGATCAGTGATGGTGATAATCGGATGTATACAGGATCAGTGATGGTGATAATCGGATGTATACAGGATCAGTGATGGTGATAATCGGATGTATACAGGATCAGTGATGGTGATAATTGGATGTATACAGGATCAGTAATGGTGATAATCGAATGTATACAGGATCAGTAATGGTGATAATCGGATGTATACAGGATCAGTAATGGTGATAATCGGATGTATACAGGATCAGTGATGGTGATGATCGGATATATACAGGATCAGTAATGGTGATAATCGGATGTATACATGATCAGTAATGGTGATGATTGGATGTATATAGGATCAGTAATGGTGATAATTGGATGTATACAGGATCAGTAATGGTGATAATCGGATGTATACAGGATAAGTAGTGGTGATAATCAGATGTATACAGGGTCAGTAATGGTGATAATCGGATGTATACAGGATCAGTAATGGTGATGATCGGATGTATACAGGATCAGTAATGGTGATAATCGGATGTATACAGGATCAGTAATGGTGATAATCGGATGTATACAGGATCAGTGATGGTGATAATCGGATGTATACAGGATCAGTGATGGTGATAATCGGATGTATACAGGATCAGTAATGGTGATAATCGGATGTATACAGGATCAGTGATGGTGATAATCGGATGTATACAGGATCAGTGATGGTGATAATCGGATGTATGCAGGATCAGTAATGGTGATCGGATGTATACAGGATCAGTGATGGTGATAATCGGATGTATACAGCATCAGTGATGGTGATAATCGGATGTATACAGGATCAGTAATGGTGATAATCGGATGTATACAGGATCAGTAATGGTGATCGGATGTATACAGGATCAGTGATGGTGATAATCGGATGTATACAGGATCAGTGATGGTGATAATCGGATTTATACAGGATCAGTAATGGTGATAATCGGATGTATACAGGATCAGTAATGGTGATAATCGGATGTATACAGGATCAGTAATGGTGATAATCGGATGTATACAGGATCAGTAATGGTGATAATCGGATGTATACAGGATCAGTAATGGTGATAATCGGATGTATACAGGATCAGTGATGGTGATAATCGGATGTATACAGGATCAGTGATGGTGATAATCGGATGTATACAGGATCAGTGATGGTGATAATCGGATGTATACAGGATCAGTAATGGTGATAATCGGATTTATACAGGATCAGTAATGGTGATAATCGGATGTATACAGGATCAGTAATGGTGATAATCGGATGTATACAGGATCAGTAATGGTGATAATCGGATGTATACAGGATCAGTAATGGTGATAATCGGATGTATACAGGATCAGTAATGGTGATAATCGGATGTATACAGGATCAGTAATGGTGATAATCGGATGTATACAGGATCAGTAATGGTGATTAATCGGATGTATACAGGATCAGTGATGGTGATAATCGGATGTATACAGGATCAGTAATGGTGATAATCGGATGTATACAGGATCAGTAATGGTGATAATCGGATGTATACAGGATCAGTAATGGTGATAATCGGATGTATACAGGATCAGTAATGGTGATTAATCGGATGTATACAGGATCAGTAATGGTGATTAATCGGATGTATACAGGATCAGTGATGGTGATAATCGGATGTATACAGGATCAGTAATGGTGATTAATCGGATGTATACAGGATCAGTAATGGTGATAATCGGATGTATACAGGATCAGTAATGGTGATAATCGGATGTATACAGGATCAGTAATGGTGATAATCGGATGTATACAGGATCAGTAATGTTGATAATCGGATGTATACAGGATCAGTAATGTTGATAATCGGATGTATACGGGATCAGTGATGGTGATAATCGGATGTATACGGGATCAGTGATGGTGATAATCGGATGTATACGGGATCAGTGATGGTGATAATCGGATGTATACGGGATCAGTGATGGTGATAATCGGATGTATACAGGATCAGTGATGGTGATAATCGGATGTATACAGGATCAGTAATGGTGATAATCGGATGTATACAGGATCAGTAATGGTGATAATCGGATGTATACAGGATCAGTAATGGTGATAATCGGATGTATACAGGATCAGTGATGGTGATAATCGGATGTATACAGGATCAGTGATAATCGCTCAGGGTCTGGAGAGATGGATCGGCTGTTATTGATGGGCGCAGGTCCGGTCCTGGCGGTGCGGCCCCCAGATGTGCAGTGCGGGGCCCCTCCAGGTAATTATGGGATGTGATAATGCAGTTAGTTGACTATTAGAGGCCTCGTGTGATGGGATTAGTATGGATGTAATATCACATGATATATCATTATATCGTTATCCGCTGACACATGTAATTGAAATCCACTTATTACAGCCGGGGGTCGGGTTACATTCAATCACCGGCCCCTCGGGGAGAACCGCCAAAAATAATGGAGGCAAAGTGCAATAAAAATCCGAAGACCCCGAATCCCTCCACCGGGGACTCCTTTACTACTCCTGGCACTGACCCCACCTGGAGGAAATCCCCGGCTGTATAGTGACGGCTGACACTCACCGCCGCTCTTTATGGAGAGATCTGATTGTATTTAACGTTTTGTCATAAGACGCTCATTATCGCGGCGCCTACAGGAGGCGAAGAATCCGCGCGCTGAAATCATAGAACTGGCATTTTTATTGCCAACAAAAACCCCGATTTATATGAAAATGTCTTTATGTATTTCCCTCTTACGAGCTGACAGCCGGCGCACGTGAAAAAGCCGCGGCGCAAATCTTCACCGGAAATATCTGCTTATAAAAAGTCATGTAAATATAAATATATATGCTGTAAATTGTATGATATATATATAGCGGTTATATAGATATATACGCTATCTTATTTATTCAGTATGTTCATCTATAACTATATATATATATATGTTGTTATATATACAGTCTGTTATATATATATTTATAGAGATATTTATATATAAAGAGATCATTAAAAATATATATTAGTAAAATGTTGTTACACATTCATTGTTATATTATGTATATTACCGTATGTAATATAGAGCAGTGTTCCCCCACCAGTGTGTCTCCAGCTGTTGCAAAAGTACAACTCCCAGCATGCTCGGACAGCCAGAGTACTTTTGCAACAGCTGGAGAAACACTGGTTGGGGAACACTGGTCAAAGGTTGTCAGGGCATGCTGGGAGTTGTAGTTTTGTAGAAGCTGGAGACACACTGGGGGACACTGTCCTAATGCTGGGAGTTGGTCAACAGCTGGAGGCACCCTGGTTGGGGAACACCATCCTAATGCTGTCCAAGCATGCTGGGAGTTGTAGTATTGCAACAGCTGGAGGCACCCTGGTTGGGGAACACTGTCCTAATGCTGTCCAGGCATGCTGGGAGTTGTAGTTTTGTAACAGCTGGAGGCACCCTGGTTGGGGGACACTGTCCTAATGCGGTCTGGGCATACTGGGAGTTGTAGTTTTGTAACAGCTGGAGGCACCCTGGTTGGGGAACACTGTCCTAATGCTGGGAGTTGTAGTTTTGTAACAGCTGGAGGCACCCTGGTTGGGAACACTGTCCTAATGCTGGGAGTTGTAGTATTGCAACAGCTGGAGGCACCCTGGTTGGGGGACACTGTCCTAATGCCATCTGGGCATACTGGGAGTTGTAGTTTTGTAACAGCTGGAGGCACAGTGGTTGGGGGACACTGATACAAAGTAAAGAATCTGAATGTTTGCAGAATGTGACATTATATGACACAATGTATCAGCCGGGATTCGGGGGACACGTTCAGTAATTAGCGGTATTGCCTCCGTCCGCCATGTTCGTCTCCTCCCGTGCGGCTCACGTGTGTCCGGCGACTTTTTATTTTGTCTTTGTGTCATGTGACCGGTCAGAGGCGCTGAGCGTTGTCAGTACACGGCGGCGGCAGCAGATTAACAAGCGTCAGGTTAAGTTGACTTTGATGGTAGGTTTGTAGCGCGGACCTGATGAAGCCTTTGTGCTGCAGATCAATACGTGCGAGGCCGCGGATTAATCACATCCCACCTCGCGTGTTTACATAGCGCAGCGTCCCATAATTCCAATTCTCCCTCTCCGCCGGCTCCTGCTCTTTGTGACTTTCTGTCCTTGCGGAGCCGAGCCGGTGCTGAGATCTGAAATGCGCTCAATGGCGGCGACACAAAGTGTAGATAAAGGATCCACGTGTCCGCCATTCTGCTTAATGATGGCGGCTCCGGAGGGTGTTCTGCCGGGAGTTTATTACCGAATCCAAACACAAAAATGGTCTGCGGCGCGGGAAAATCTAGAGCCGACATGTGGGCCGGAATATGTGCGAACTTCACTGCGCCAAAGTGATGTATCATGAACAAAGGGGTCTAATCATTAACCCTGCCAGGGCCATTGTACAGCAGGTCTGCAGAGTATTTCACTGAACGTCCTGCAGAGCATTTCATTTGAGTATTTAAGAGGTCTAGAATATTTGGTGGTGATTTAAAGTGGAGTGTTCCAGAAGACCGGGTAGGACGGGCGGGGGCGGTGACTGGGGAGGACGGACCGGAGCGGTGGACGGGCGGGGGCGGTGATTGAGGAGGGCGGCGGGGGCGGTGATTGAGGAGGACGGCGGGGGCGGTGATTGAGGAGGACGGGCCGGAGCGGTGGACGGGCGGGGGGCATGGCGGTGACCGGAGAGGACGACCGGGGGGAGGGGGGCATGGCGGTGATTGGAGAGGAAGGGCGGGGGCGGTGATCGGGGAGGACGACCGGGGGGAGGGGGGCATGGCGGTGATCGGGGAGGACGGACGGGGGCGGTGATTGAGGAGGACGGACGGGGGCGGGGGACCGGGGAGGACGGACCGGGGAGGACGGCCGGGGAGGACGGCCGGGAGGGGTGACCGGGGGAGGACGGCCGGGAGGGGTGACCGGGGGAGGACGGCCGGGAGGGGTGACCGGGGGGAGGACGGCCGGGGGCGGTGACCGGGGGAGGACGGCCGGGGGCGGTGACCGGGGGGAGGACGGCCGGGGGCGGTGACCGGGGGGAGGACGGCCGGGGGGCGGTGACCGGGGGGAGGACGGCCGGGGGCGGTGACCGGGGGAGGACGGCCGGGGGCGGTGACCGGAGGAGGACGGCCGGGGGCGATGACTCTGCTCCTGGTGCTCTGATTCACCATATCTATAGACACATCAGGAGGGTCTCCTTCCCCCTGTGCCGAATCCTCTGACCCTCCGCTGTGTATTTAGCTGCTGGGATAAAGGGGTCACCCCCTAATAAATGACATACATGGTCAAAGTGAGGGGCTCCAGCCGTGTTACCCCAATGTCTTAGGAGGTTTGTGGAGATAGAAAGGAAATGGAGCCCAGACATGAAGATTCTCTGCGGATTGTTACATTGTGTCGGCCGGACGGTTACAATGTATCGTGAGCGGCACCCGCGCAGATCTCTCGCTTCATCCTTGTAGGATTGTTGTGATGTTTAATTGAGTGGAAAACTCCAATCACCACCATTAGATGAGGCTAATGAGGGGCCCCGGAGAGCTGAATGTTTATATATAGGAGGGGCCCATCAGTATATATCACAATGACAATGCTGCAGGTAGAGATGGAGCAGAGTGGAGCATGGCTTGTATTAATCTTGTCTGCCGACTCCCTGCTGTAGTCCTTGTACCCCCCCCCCCCCCCCCCCAAATAACCTCTTTTGCCCCTTCTCCTCCTTTGGCCCCTTTACTCCCCAGTGACCTCTTCTGCCTCCGTTTCTGTGACCCTTGTACCCCCAGTGACCTCTTCTGCCCCTTCTCTGCTGTGGCCCCTGTCCCCCCGGTCACCTCTTCTTCCCCCTCCCTTCTGTGGCCCCTGAACCCCCTGGTGACCGGCGCGGTGTTGGCGGTAACATTGCGGCGTCCTGGCTCCTCTTGTCTCATTTTGCCGCTTTTATCCACCAGGATTTTCTGGGATCCTGGAGAATAAATATCTGACTATTGTAGCAGCAAATGAGCGAATCCGACACCATTGATGTTTACCAAACAGAGAGCGGCGGCGGCGGTGAGTGGCGCGGGGCGTGCGGATAATTAAATGTAATGTATATGTAATCCGTGTGGACCCCACACACACCCGCAGCCAGCGCTGGATCCACCGCCGGGGCTGACATGGAGCCGCCCGGTTATACGCACCTCTATTCCTGCAATGTCACAGGGCGATCCGTGCGGGTGTAATGGCAGCAAGGGGGGGGGACAGAATATTAAAGGGGCTAATGGAAAATCTCCGTGATACACGGGGAGGGCACAAGAACAAGGGGAGACGGCGGCCGCACATGGCTGGGTACAAGCTAATGAGGCACAAAGCCCCCGCCTCCCTGAGGTCCCGGCACCTGCGCCCCACCACAGGAACTGGCATTGGGAATACAGTCTATTGTTCTCCAGGGCTTACAGAACTACAACTCCCAGCATGCCCTTCAGTCTTACCCAACCTGTGGCTGTCGGGGAACACTGGAGATGTCGTTCTGCAACAGCTGGAGAACCCGAGGATGTCTGGGCATGCTGGGAATTTCAGTTTTGCAAAGATTAAAGGCTGTCTGAGCATGCTGGGAGTTGTAGTTCTGCAACAGCTGTAAAGACACAGGTTGGGGAACACTGCATTACAAACATGGTATACAGATACAATGATACATTATATATACGGTCGATAGTGAGACTGTAGATCCGTCCTTTCCAACCTGGATGCCTCCAGCTAGTGCAAAACTACAACTCCCAGCATGCCCGGACAGCCAACGGCTGTCCGGGCATGCTGGGAGTTGTAGTTTTGCAACAGGTAGAGGCATTCTGGTAGGGAAACACTTGTGTAAGGCTTTCTGGGCATGCTGGGAGTTGTAGTTTTGCAACAGGTAGAGGCATGCAGGTAGGGAAACACTCGCCTGAAGCTTTCTGGGCATGCTGGGAGTTGTAGTTTTGCAACAGCAGGAGGCACACCCGATGAAAAACACTGGCCAAATGCTGTCTAGTCATGCTGGAACTTGTAGTTCTGCAACAGCTGGAGGCACCCTGGTTGGGAAACACTGCTGTAGATTAACACCATTGAACAGCTCTTACAGTCCACAGCAAAGAAACAAAAAAAAATATTCACAAATTCCTGCCGCATTTTTCACGGCGTGTGCACTCAGCTTTAAGGGGGGATTCCGACTTAACCAAATAAAACCGTTCAACGTTGAATAGGAGTCTACACAAATAAGGGCGCAATGCGTTCATTTACTGCGCAGGTAACGCAGAACGTCTTCATGGCGGCCATGACGGGGGGGAGGAGTTCACTGTCATTCCTTGTAACGTGTCGTGTAGTTATATGATGGCGCCGCACTGTATACGGTAGTGATGTCATCACTCTGAGCCTCCACTAGTGATGTCACTAACTGATCAGCCGAGCCCCTCATGATGTCATCACTGCCACGCCGTCACATAACTTTAGCGCGGGACGCATATGTCCCCCCCCCCCCCTTTTTGTTTCCCCAGTGCAGTCACTTATATGGCAGCATCACTTGGGGCGCGGACGAAAGCGAATGACTCCGGTGTCAGGATTGCGACGGCTTTGCCGCTTTATCTGGGAATATTAAACCGTATTGCGTGACATCCGGCGGCCGCCTGAATAGATATTGCAATTCATCTCCCACTCGGGCCCTGACAGGCTACACTGCCCTTGTTGAAAGGCATCCGTCAAACTCATCCCGGCTCTCGTCCTCCGCCCTCCATCTTCCCTCTAAGCGGCGCCGAAACTCGGGGAGAGGAACACAATGTGCCCGCAGCCCCCCCCCCCCCCCCCCCACCGATAAGAGCCCCAGCGTATTAGCGCCTGTTTAGATAACATTGAAAATATCAGAATGGCTGAAACCATTACAGGATGAATAAAATAAAGCAGGCGGAATAAGCCGCGAAGGTAACGGCGCTAATACGGGCGTTTAATATTTGATGTGATGGGATAAAGAGGATCACCTTCCAATCGAATGGAGTGTCAGCCCCAGAATCTATTACTGAAATCCCAGCGTGATGTGACAGAGGCGCGCGCCGTGTTATTCTTCACTAGTTACGGCAATCTTCTCCCCCGACATCACTCACCGCTTTTTTTCTTTGCATGAGTAAACACCCATTATACCCGCTCTCCTGATACTGGAACCTTAAATCACCGCCGCCGCTCTTAAGGCTGATGGGCGCAGATTGTTATTTCATTATTTGTCCTGATAAATGGAATTTCGGACCATTTCATGTTACCATTTTCCCCTCTGCCTTTTGTGACTTATGTATCGGGAGGGGGAGGAGGGCGTCAGAGTCTTATTGTAAAAGACGTTTTTTTTTTTTTTATAGGCTGCTCCATCTTACATACATTATATTACTGATCCTGAGTGATATCCTGTGTTATACCCCAGAGCTGTACTCACTATTCTGCTGGTGAGGTCACTGTGTACATACATTACATTACTTATCCTGTACTGATCCTGAGTTATATCCTGTATTATACTCCAGAGCTGTACTCACTATTCTGCTGGTGAGATCACTGTGTACATACATTACATTACTTATCCTGTACTGATCCTGAGTTATATCCTGTATTATACTCCAGAGCTGTACTCACTATTCTGCTGGTGAAGTCACTGTGTACATACATTACATTACTTATCCTGTACTGATCCTGAGTTATATCCTGTATTATACTCCAGAGCTGTACTCACTATTCTGCTGGTGAGGTCACTGTGTACATACATTACATGACTTATCCTGTACTGATCCTGAGTGATATCCTGTGTTATACTCCAGAGCTGTACTCACTATTCTGCTGGTGAGGTCACTGTGTACATACATTACATTACTTATCCTGTACTGATCCTGAGTTATATCCTGTATAATACTCCAGAGCTGTACTCACTATTCTGCTGGTGAGGTCACTGTGTACATACATTACATTACTTATCCTGTACTGATCCTGAGTTATATCCTGTATTATACTCCAGAGCTGTACTCACTATTCTGCTGGTGAGATCACTGTGTACATACATTACATTACTTATCCTGTACTGATCCTGAGTGATATCCTGTGTTATACTCCAGAGCTGTACTCACTATTCTGCTGGTGAGGTCACTGTGTACATACATTACATTACTTATCCTGTACTGATCCTGAGTTATATCCTGTATTATACCCCAGAGCTGCACTCACTATTCTGCTGGTGAGGTCACTGTGTATATACATTACATTACTTATCCTGTACTGATCCTGAGTTATATCCTGTATTATACTCCAGAGCTGTACTCACTATTCTGCTGGTGAGGTCACTGTGTATATACATTACATTACTTATCCTGTACTGATCCTGAGTTATATCCTGTATTATACCCCAGAGCTGTACTCACTATTCTGCTGGTGAGATCACTGTGTACATACATTACATTACTTATCCTGTACTGATTCTGAGTTATATCCTGTATTATACTCCAGAGCTGTACTCACTATTCTGCTGGTGAGATCACTGTGTACATACATTACATTACTTATCCTGTACTGATCCTGAGTTATATCCTGTATTATACTCCAGAGCTGTACTCACTATTCTGCTGGTGAGGTCACTGTGTACATACATTATATTACTGATCCTGAGTTATATCCTGTATTATACTGCAGAGCTGTACTCACTATTCTGCTGGTGGAGTCACTGTGTACATACATTACATTACTTATCCTGTACTGATCCTGAGTTATATCCTGCATTATACTCCAGAGCTGTACTCACTATTCTGCTGGTGAGATCACTGTGTACATACATTACATTACTTATCCTGTACTGATCCTGAGTTATATCCTGTATTATACTCCAGAGCTGTACTCACTATTCTGCTGGTGAGATCACTGTGTACATACATTACATTACTTATCCTGTACTGATCCTGAGTTATATCCTGTATTATACCCCAGAGCTGTACTCACTATTCTGCTGGTGAGATCACTGTGTACATACATTACATTACTTATCCTGTACTGATTCTGAGTTATATCCTGTATTATACTCCAGAGCTGTACTCACTATTCTGCTGGTGAGGTCACTGTGTATATACATTACATTTCTTATCCTGTACTGATCCTGAGTTATATCCTGTATTATACCCCAGAGCTGCACTCACTATTCTGCTGGTGAGGTCACTGTGTACATACATTACATTACTTATCCTGTACTGATTCTGAGTTATATCCTGTATTATACTCCAGAGCTGTACTCACTATTCTGCTGGTGAGGTCACTGTGTATATACATTACATTTCTTATCCTGTACTGATCCTGAGTTATATCCTGTATTATACCCCAGAGCTGCACTCACTATTCTGCTGGTGAGGTCACTGTATAGATTTGTATGATGCAGGAGTTTGTTCAGCTCTGAAGTTACACAATTATAACTGAATGTTTGTTGTTCATTATTTATATTCACATAAT
Organism: Hyla sarda; assembly: GCF_029499605.1. NCBI lineage: Eukaryota > Metazoa > Chordata > Amphibia > Anura > Hylidae > Hyla > Hyla sarda. The sequence continues at coordinate 234,796,777 of NC_079195.1, forward strand.
TATATTTTTGAGGCCTCCTGGTCGGTGATGTCACGTTTGGCGCCTCGTTCTCGTTCTCTTCAGGATTTTTCGTGTTTAGGTTCGGAGCTCCTCACATTTACATTTAGATGAATATGAATCGCGGTGACTCCCTCCCCCGGGGATCATGTGACAGACGCATTTTGCGTTATGTTTGTTGGGTCGTGGAGGTTAAACGTCTGCAGTTCTGGATGTTTCGGCGCCTTCCATGTGTGGTGAATTTGTCGCCCGTATCACCTCAGCTGGCAGTGGCGCACTCTGTCCTCTGTACGTGCGGCGGCCGCCATACTTGTCCTGGTCGTCTGTTCTGTGGAGATGAGCAGATATTGCGTCAGTTGTCACGGTAAGTCCATCTTGCGCCATTGTTTATCGCCTTGTGGCGGCTTCGCGGTCAGATCCTCGCCGTCACATTAATGATTTATGTTTCATGTCGCGGGCGGCGTCCTCACCGGTGGTCTTTGTCGTGGCGGTCCCGCAGTCTGTTATCTGTGCGCGGCCTCCTCCGGAGCTGATCAATTCTCGCGGCGATTCATCCAACACCAGGAAAAGAAAAACAATTAAAAAGCGATTGATCGGCGCGCGCTGAATATTCATAACGTGACAACCTGACCTTCAGCTGCCACCGGGGCCGCGCTCCTGCACTCACCATCACTTCTGAAAGACCCTTATAGAAGAAATAATAATAATCTGCTTCTTTATTGGAATAATAACCCAGCTTTCTCTGATTCCTGAATTACAGAATTGCCTGGTTCCACGGATACATACTCTTATTCTAAGCTACCGAGCAGGACTCTAGGAGAGCTGGGTGATCATTGATGGGTATAACAAACAAATTGTGATTAATGATCACCCAGTTTTCCCTGACTCCTAATTTGCATATCGGCCTGATAACACAGAATATCTGTGCAGGACTTCGGGAGAGCTGGATGGTCTGTAGCTGGGCAACAAACAAATAATGATTATTGATTACCCAGCTTTCCCTAACTCCTGAATTGTAGACCTGCCTGATATCACTGATACATCCTCTTTGATTTAACTACTGTGCAGTACTCTGGGAGAGATGGATGATATGTGATGGGGTCAACAAAAGCAATAATGATTAATGATCACTCAGCTTTCCCAGACTCCTAATTTGCAAATCTGCCTTGTACCACAGAATATCTGTGCAGGACTTGGGGAGAGCTGGATGGTCTGTAGCAAATATCAAATAATGATTACCCAGCTTTCCCTGACTCGCTAAATTACAGATTTGCCTGGTATGGTTGTAATTCTTCCCACTAACTGTCTAAAGTACATCATCCAGCTTTCCCTGATTCCTGATAGATAAGTGGATGTACTTTAGACAGTGAGTGTAAAATATATCACTACTAAACCAAGCAGATCTTGCAGTTAGTCGGGGAATGTTGAGTGCTAAGTTGTCACTATTAAAGATCACCCAGCTTTCCCCGTATCCTGATAGATAAGTTTATGTGGGATCTGTTTTGATTCACCACCATCCATGATTGTGATTATTGATCACCCAGCTTTCTCACACACTTAATCAGGAATATTTTCTTATAGCTATTAGTACACATTTACCTAGACTTGCCATTGAGTACTCAGGGAAAGCTGGGTGGCCTGTAATGATGGCCGTATTGATAGGCAGCAATCATTGATTATAGATTGGCTTTTCTAGAATCTGAATCGTGAATCCTGAAAATTTTAAATCGTTATAGAACTTGAAAGATTTGCTTTATTGGTCTCCACCCAGCTTTTCTAAGATTGGATATACATTAAATGGATTTATTGAAACAAGTAAACTTCAAGTTAACGCCATGAAGCAAAATAACGAAAGTCGGCGCAAACCATGTGACTGTTCAAACGCCTCCTAGTTTATTTCATGTAGCGCAGGATACAAACATCAGGATAGAAGGGAAACAGTAACGCGTTTCAGGTGCACATGGCGCCCTTAGTGCTGTTTTCCTGACCGCCTTGTTTGTCGCTTTGCTCCGGTTGGCGACTGCTGCTCCAGATAGCGTATTCCCTTAAGTTCCACCAAGTCCCGCACGTCTTCCGATCCCATCGCGGCTTCGATCCCTTTTGAGTCTGGCGCAGTCCGCGGTCTTGACCGTGGAGAAGCCGGAAGAATAAAGACATCACAACCTGTTTATGGGAGGGCGGACGTGACGGAACGCGCTCCCCTTTGTGTACACAGGCGGTAATTCCAGTGAATTATGCGCAGACTTAATTAGGAGTTTTAATTGCTCCTCATCTCCCGTAGGATTAACGCTCTTATCTATTAATTATCCGCAGAGCCGCCTGTTTGGCTAAGAGGGAGGGAAGCGGCTGCGGAGGACTCCGACGTACGCGCCACTTAATTATGTGCTAACAGGGAAGTGCGAGACGGCAAATATGGCGTTATTAGCTGATAAATTACCGCAGCCGCCGCCGCCAATCAGCCGCCTTTACGTGCTGCGGATCAGGTCTGGTCACATGGCTTCACCTGTTTGTCACCATTTCCCGCGTGCAGATGCCATATTTATGGTTTTAATGGTCGAGCGCCAATCCTCTGCCGTGTGGTAATTGTCTGGGCCGTGAGCTGAGGCCGCTAATTGTGGCGTCAGGATGTAACAATCCGCACTGGGCCGCAGTCTGTCCGCCATGTAGTGCCACAGCTGGAGCCTGTAACAGTGTGTCAGTGGGAGGAGTTACATGGTATCACATTGTTTCACACAACATCACATTGTATCACACTACATCACATTGTATCACACTACATCACATTGTATCACACAACATCACATTGTATCACACTACATCATGTTTGTATCACATTGTATCACATTGTATCACACTGTATCACACTACATCATGTTTGTATCACATTGTATCACACTACATCACATTGTATCACATTGTATCACATTGTATCACACTACATCATGTTTGTATCACACTGTATCACACTACATCATGTTTGTATCACATTGTATCACACTACATCACATTGTATCACATTGTATCACTCTACATCACACTATATCACACTACATCACACAACATCACATTGTATCACACTACATCATGTTTGTATCACATTGTATCACATTGTATCACATTGTATCACACTACATCATGTTTGTATCACATTGTATCACACTACATCACATTGTATCACACTACATCACATCACACAACATCACATTGTATCACACTACATCACATTGTATCACACAACATCACATTGTATCACACTACATCACATTGTATCACACTACTTCACATTGTATCACACTACATCACATTGTATCACTCTACATCACATTGTATCACACTACATCACATTGTATCACACTACATCACATTGTATCACACAACATCACATTGTATCACACTACATCATGTTTGTATCACATTGTATCACATTGTATCACATTGTATCACATTGTATCACACTACATCATGTTTGTATCACACTGTATCACACTACATCATGTTTGTATCACATTGTATCACACTACATCACATTGTATCACATTGTATCACATTGTATCACACTGTATCACTCTACATCACATTGTATCACACTGCATCACATTGTATCACACTACATCACATTGTATCACTCTACATCACATTGTATCACATTGTATCACACTACATCACATTGTATCACACTACATCACATTGTATCACATTGTATCACACTACATCACATTGTATCACACTACATCACATTGTATCACACTACATCATGTTTGTATCACATTGTATCACACTACATCACATTGTATCACACTGTATCACTCTACATCACATTGTATCACACTACATCACATTGTATCACACTACATCACATTGTATCACTCTACATCACATTGTATCACACTACATCACATTGTATCACACTACATCACACTACATCACATTGTATCACACTACATCACATTGTATCACACTACATCACATTGTATCACACTATATCACATTGTATCACACTACATCACATTGTATCACACTACATCACATTGTATCACACTGTATCACTCTACATCACATTGTATCACACTGCATCACATTGTATCACACTATATCACATTGTATCACACTACATCACATTGTATCACACTACATCACATTGTATCACACTGTATCACTCTACATCACATTGTAGCACACTACATCACATTGTATCACACTATATCACACTACATCACATTGTATCACACTATATCACATTGTATCACACTACATCACATTGTATCACACTACATCACATTGTATCACACTGTATCACTCTACATCACATTGTATCACACTACATCACATTGTATCACACTACATCACATTGTATCACACTACATCACATTGTATCACACTGCATCACATTGTATCACACTACATCACATTGTATCACACTACATCATGTTTGTATCACATTGTATCACATTGTATCACATTGTATCACACTACATCATGTTTGTATCACACTGTATCACACTACATCATGTTTGTATCACATTGTATCACACTACATCACATTGTATCACATTGTATCACATTGTATCACACTACATCATGTTTGTATCACACTGTATCACACTACATCATGTTTGTATCACATTGTATCACACTACATCACATTGTATCACATTGTATCACTCTACATCACACTATATCACACTACATCACATTATATCACACTACATCACACTATATCACACAACATCACATTGTATCACACTACATCATGTTTGTATCACATTGTATCACATTGTATCACATTGTATCACACTACATCATGTTTGTATCACATTGTATCACACTACATCACATTGTATCACACTACATCACATTGTATCACACTACATCACATTGTATCACACAACATCACATTGTATCACACTACATCACATTGTATCACACAACATCACATTGTATCACACAACATCACATTGTATCACACTACATCACATTGTATCACACTACTTCACATTGTATCACACTACATCACATTGTATCACACTACATCACATTGTATCACACTACATCACATTGTATCACACAACATCACATTGTATCACACTACATCATGTTTGTATCACATTGTATCACATTGTATCACATTGTATCACACTACATCATGTTTGTATCACACTGTATCACACTACATCATGTTTGTATCACATTGTATCACACTACATCACATTGTATCACATTGTATCACACTGTATCACTCTACATCACATTGTATCACACTGCATCACATTGTATCACACTACATCACATTGTATCACTCTACATCACATTGTATCACACTACATCACATTGTATCACATTGTATCACACTACATCACATTGTATCACACTACATCACATTGTATCACACTACATCATGTTTGTATCACATTGTATCACACTACATCACATTGTATCACACTGTATCACTCTACATCACATTGTATCACACTACATCACATTGTATCACACTACATCACATTGTATCACTCTACATCACATTGTATCACACTACATCACATTGTATCACACTACATCACATTGTATCACACTACATCACATTGTATCACATTGTATCACACTACATCACATTGTATCACACTACATCACATTGTATCACACTACATCATGTTTGTATCACATTGTATCACACTACATCACATTGTATCACACTGTATCACTCTACATCACATTGTATCACACTACATCACATTGTATCACACTACATCACATTGTATCACTCTACATCACATTGTATCACACTACATCACATTGTATCACACTACATCACATTGTATCACACTACATCACACTACATCACATTGTATCACACTACATCACATTGTATCACACTACATCACATTGTATCACACTATATCACATTGTATCACACTACATCACATTGTATCACACTATATCACATTGTATCACACTACATCACATTGTATCACACTACATCACATTGTATCACACTGTATCACTCTACATCACATTGTATCACACTGCATCACATTGTATCACACTATATCACATTGTATCACACTACATCACATTGTATCACACTACATCACATTGTATCACACTGTATCACTCTACATCACATTGTATCACTCTACATCACATTGTATCACACTACATCACATTGTATCACACTATATCACACTACATCACATTGTATCACACTATATCACATTGTATCACACTACATCACATTGTATCACACTACATCACATTGTATCACACTGTATCACTCTACATCACATTGTATCACACTACATCACATTGTATCACACTACATCACATTGTATCACACTACATCACATTGTATCACACTGCATCACATTGTATCACACTGCATCACATTGTATCACACTACATCACATTGTATCACACTACATCACATTGTATCACACTACATCACATTGTATCACACTACATCACATTGTATCACACTACATCACATTGTATCACACTACATCACATTGTATCACACTACATCACATTGTATCACTCTACATCACATTGTATCACTCTACATCACATTGTATCACACTACATCACATTGTATCACATTGTATCACTCTACATCACACTACATCACATTGTATCACACTACATCACATTGTATCACACTACATCACATTGTATCACACTACATCACATTGTATCACACTACATCACATTGTATCACACTACATCACATTGTATCACACTACATCACATTGTATCACACTACATCACATTGTATCACATTGTATCACTCTACATCACACTACATCACATTGTATCACACTACATCACATTGTATCACACTACATCACATTGTATCACACTACATCACATTGTATCACACTGTATCACTCTACATCACATTGTATCACACTGCATCACATTGTATCACATTGTATCACACTGCATCACATTGTATCACACTACATCACATTGTATCACACTACATCACATTGTATCACACTACATCACATTGTATCACATTGTATCACACTGTATCACTCTACATCACATTGTATCACACTACATCACATTGTATCACATTGTATCACTACATCACACTACATCACATTGTATCACTCTACATCACATTGTATCACACTACATCACATTGTATCACATTGTATCACACTACATCACATTGTATCACACTACATCACATTGTATCACACTACATCACATTGTATCACTCTACATCACATTGTATCACACTACATCACATTGTATCACATTGTATCACACTACATCACATTGTATCACACTACATCACATTGTATCACTCTACATCACATTGTATCACTCTACATCACATTGTATCACACTACATCACATTGTATCACACTACATCACATTGTATCACACTACATCACATTGTATCACATTGTATCACACTATATCACATTGTATCACACTACATCACATTGTATCACACTACTTCACATTGTATCACATTGTATCACACTGTATCACTCTACATCACATTGTATCACACTACATCACATTGTATCACATTGTATCACACTGTATCACTCTACATCACATTGTATCACACTGCATCACATTGTATCACACTACATCACATTGTATCACACTACATCACATTGTATCACACTACATCACATTGTATCACACTACATCACATTGTATCACTCTACATCACATTGTATCACACTACATCACATTGTATCACTCTACATCACATTGTATCACACATTACATTGTATCACATTGTATCACACTGCATCACATTGTATCACATTGTATCACACTGCATCACATTGTATCACACTACATCACATTGTATCACACTACTTCACATTGTATCACACTACATCACATTGTATCACACTACATCACATTGTATCACACTACATCACATTGTATCACACTACATCACATTGTATCACTCTACATCACATTGTATCGCATTGTATCACACTACATCACATTGTATCACACTACATCACATTGTATCACACTACATCACATTGTATCACAGTACATCACATTGTATCACATTGTATCACACTACATCACATTGTATCACACTACATCACATTGTATCACACTACATCACATTGTATCACACTATATCACATTGTATCACACTATATCACATTGTATCACACTACATCACATTGTATCACATTGTATCACACTACATCACATTGTATCACACTACATCACATTGTATCACTCTACATCACATTGTATCACTCTACATCATATTGTATCACACTACATCACATTGTATCACACTATATCACACTACATCACATTGTATCACACTATATCACACTACATCACATTGTATCACACTATATCACATTGTATCACTCTACATCACATTGTATCACACTACATCACATTGCATCACACTACATCACACTACATCACATTGTATCACACTACATCACATTGTATCACTCTACATCACATTGTATCACTCTACATCACACTACATCACATTGTATCACTATATCACATTGTATCACACTACATCACATTGTATCACTCTACATCACATTGTATCACATTGTATCACACTACATCACATTGTATCACTCTACATCACACTACTTCACATTGTATCACACTATATCACATTGTATCACACTACATCACATTGTATCACTCTACATCACATTGTATCACTCTACATCACACTACATCACATTGTATCACACTACATCACATTGTATCACACAACATCACATTGTATCACACTACATCACATTGTATCACACTATCACATTGTATCACACTATATCACATTGTATCACACTACATCACACTACATCACATTGTATCACACTACATCACATTGTATCACTCTACATCACATTGTATCACTCTACATCACATTGTATCACTCTACATCACATTGTATCACTCTACATCACATTGTATCACTCTACATCACATTGTATCACACTATATCACATTGTATCACACTATATCACATTGTATCACACTACATCACATTGTATCACTCTACATCACATTGTATCACTCTACATCACACTACATCACATTGTATCACACTACATCACATTGTATCACACTACATCACATTGTATCACACTATCACATTGTATCACACTACATCACATTGTATCACACTACATCACATTGTATCACACTACATCACATTGTATCACACTACATCACATTGTATCACACTACATCACATTGTATCACTCTACATCACATTGTATCACATTGTATCACACTACATCACATTGTATCACACTGCATCACATTGTATCACACTACATCACATTGTATCACACTGCATCACATTGTATCACACTACATCACATTGTATCACACTATATCACATTGTATCACATTGTATCACACTACATCACATTGTATCACACTATATCACATTGTATCACTCTACATCACATTGTATCACTCTACATCACATTGTATCACTCTACATCACATTGTATCACTCTACATCACATTGTATCACACTACATCACATTGTATCACACTACATCACATTGTATCACTCTACATCACACTACATCACATTGTATCACACTATATCACATTGTATCACACTACATCACATTGTATCACTCTACATCACATTGTATCACTCTACATCACATTGTATCACTCTACATCACATTGTATCACTCTACATCACATTGTATCACTCTACATCACATTGTATCACACTATATCACATTGTATCACACTATATCACATTGTATCACACTACATCACATTGTATCACTCTACATCACACTACATCACATTGTATCACACTACATCACATTGTATCACACTATCACATTGTATCACACTATCACATTGTATCACACTACATCACATTGTATCACACTACATCACATTGTATCACACTACATCACATTGTATCACACTACATCACATTGTATCACACTACATCACATTGTATCACTCTACATCACATTGTATCACATTGTATCACACTATATCACATTGTATCACACTACATCACATTGTATCACACTACATCACATTGTATCACACTGCATCACATTGTATCACACTACATCACATTGTATCACACTGCATCACATTGTATCACACTGCATCACATTGTATCACACTATATCACATTGTATCACTCTACATCACATTGTATCACACTACATCACATTGTATCACTCTACATCACATTGTATCACATTGTATCACACTACATCACATTGTATCACACTGCATCACATTGTATCACACTACATCACATTGTATCACACTGCATCACATTGTATCACACTACATCACATTGTATCACTCTACATCACATTGTATCACTCTACATCACATTGTATCACTCTACATCACATTGTATCACACTACATCACATTGTATCACACTGCATCACATTGTATCACACTACATCACATTGTATCACTCTACATCACATTGTATCACTCTACATCACATTGTATCACTCTACATCACATTGTATCACTCTACATCACATTGTATCACACTACATCACATTGTATCACACTACATCACATTGTATCACACTACATCACATTGTATCACACTACATCACATTGTATCACACTACATCACATTGTATCACTCTACATCACATTGTATCACTCTACATCACATTGTATCACTCTACATCACATTGTATCACTCTACATCACATTGTATCACACATCACATTGTATCACTCTACATCACATTGTATCACACTACATCACATTGTATCACACTACATCACATTGTATCACACTATCACATTGTATCACACTACATCACATTGTATCACACTACATCACATTGTATCACACTACATCACATTGTATCACACTACATCACATTGTATCACACTACATCACATTGTATCACTCTACATCACATTGTATCACATTGTATCACACTACATCACATTGTATCACACTGCATCACATTGTATCACACTACATCACATTGTATCACACTGCATCACATTGTATCACACTACATCACATTGTATCACACTGCATCACATTGTATCACACTGCATCACATTGTATCACACTATATCACATTGTATCACATTGTATCACACTACATCACATTGTATCACTCTACATCACATTGTATCACTCTACATCACATTGTATCACTCTACATCACATTGTATCACACTACATCACATTGTATCACACTACATCACATTGTATCACACTACATCACATTGTATCACTCTACATCACACTACATCACATTGTATCACACTATATCACATTGTATCACACTACATCACATTGTATCACTCTACATCACATTGTATCACTCTACATCACATTGTATCACTCTACATCACATTGTATCACACTACATCACATTGTATCACACTATATCACATTGTATCACACTACATCACATTGTATCACTCTACATCACATTGTATCACTCTACATCACACTACATCACATTGTATCACACTACATCACATTGTATCACACTATCACATTGTATCACACTATCACATTGTATCACACTACATCACATTGTATCACACTACATCACATTGTATCACACTACATCACATTGTATCACACTACATCACATTGTATCACACTACATCACATTGTATCACACTACATCACATTGTATCACTCTACATCACATTGTATCACATTGTATCACACTACATCACATTGTATCACACTGCATCACATTGTATCACACTACATCACATTGTATCACACTGCATCACATTGTATCACACTACATCACATTGTATCACACTGCATCACATTGTATCACACTGCATCACATTGTATCACACTATATCACATTGTATCACATTGTATCACACTACATCACATTGTATCACTCTACATCACATTGTATCACTCTACATCACATTGTATCACTCTACATCACATTGTATCACACTACATCACATTGTATCACACTACATCACATTGTATCACACTACATCACATTGTATCACACTACATCACATTGTATCACTCTACATCACATTGTATCACTCTACATCACATTGTATCACTCTACATCACATTGTATCACTCTACATCACATTGTATCACACATCACATTGTATCACTCTACATCACATTGTATCACACTACATCACATTGTATCACTCTACATCACATTGTATCACACTGCATCACATTGTATCACACTATATCACATTGTATCACACTATATCACACTATATCACATTGTATCACACTACATCACATTGTATCACTCTACATCACATTGTATCACACTACATCACATTGTATCACACTACATCACATTGTATCACACTACATCACATTGTATCACACATCACATTGTATCACTCTACATCACATTGTATCACACTACATCACATTGTATCACTCTACATCACATTGTATCACACTACATCACATTGTATCACACTACATCACATTGTATCACACTACATCACATTGTATCACACTACATCACATTGTATCACTCTACATCACATTGTATCACACTATATCACATTGTATCACACTACATCACATTGTATCACTCTACATCACATTGTATCACACTACATCACATTGTATCACACTACATCACATTGTATCACACTACATCACATTGTATCACACATCACATTGTATCACTCTACATCACATTGTATCACACTACATCACATTGTATCACTCTACATCACATTGTATCACACTGCATCACATTGTATCACACTGCATCACATTGTATCACACTACATCACATCCTTTCTCCCTCTATCACATTGCGTCACATTTTATCGCCTTTTCACGTTGCATCGCACTCTCATTTTGTATCAAGAATCGCATTTCATCCCATTATATCACAATTTATCTTTAAACTTTACGTGGAAGTTCAAGGAGTTTTGTTGTAGATTTATTTATTCATTTTAAATAATTTTTTATTATATTTGTATTTTATATTTATATTAAAAATTTTATAAATTATTTTTTATTTATTTAAAATTATATTATTATTTTTACATAAATTATTTATTTTCAAATAGCCGACATAAATTAAACGTAAACTTCATTATGGAATTTTCAAAGTTTCACGAATTTTCAGATCGAAATTGAAAAAAAAAAACTTCAGAGCGAATTGTGTTCAGATGATTATAATTCAATGGGAAGATAATTAAATGCAGTTTTCATGTTTCCTAACAAGGGCGCCTCCAACTGTTTTAAAACTACAACTCCCAGCATGCCCGGATAGCCTTTTCCTAACCTGTGTGTGTTCAGCTGTTGCTGTGGCGGTCCGGGCATACTGGGAGTTGTAGTTTTAAAACAGCTGGAGGCACACTGGTCACAGATGGGATATTAGGGGTCCCCTAGTCCTGCCTGGTCGGTGGTTCAGGCCCCTCGTCAGTCTCTCAGTATAGTTAGGACCCTCAGCCCCCCATAGCGTTTTTCTTTCGCCCCTTACACTCATGTCGCCGCCGCCGCCCTTTGTCCACTCGTGCCATCCTCCTTTCTCTGCGCCGTACCGGCTCCAGCCGTCTCGCTGCTTCTTCTTCCCAAGCAATTTGCATTTCAATCTGCACGGGGCCCCTGCGCCATCTCGCTCCAACGCCGGGGGAGAACGCTTTACAAATTAAACTGGGAAATCTGCTGCCAAGTCGCTGTCTCGGCGCAGCTATTAACACCGTATATTATTATGGCGGAGGACAGTGCAAATGTAAACAGCCCAGGCGCTGACACTGGTTTATTTACTGCGGGGGTCATCTCGTCTGATGGGAGTGATAGTGGCCCTTACAAGGCAATAACACTACAGTAACTGGGGGCCCCTAGTGTAATCTCCCTATAGCAATTTATGCGAGATGATGTCATACACAATCACGCGTGACATCATTAGAAGGGGTTGGACCAAAGCAGCCCATACTTCTATTGGATAAAATTTGTGGCTGTTCACTATTGGTGCAGTCTATGGAAGCAGCGCCCCCAGCAGGCTGTGGGAGGAATTTCATGTATTACTGCACTCTAATGCTGACTTCTCAGTTTAGTTTTTGCATTGACTTCTAACCTGTGACATCTTGTAACACTACCACTCCCAGCATGCCAAAGACTGCTTTATATCAGCAATTTGAGCATGCTGGGAGTTGAAGTTTTGCAAAAACTGGAGAACCACAACTTTGGAAACTAGGTCATAGAGCAGTATTGTAGGAGCCAAAGGCTGTCCGGGCATGGTGGGAGTTGTAGTTTTGCTATAGCTGGAGGCACACTGGTAAGGAAATACTGGAACAATTGAAGGTAATGGAGGCATGATGGGAGTTGTAGTTTTATGGAATACTGATCTAGGGGGAGGCATCAGTTGAAGGCTATTAGGGAATGCTGGGAGTTGTAGTTTGCAAACACTGACAGAGGATGCATCCATTGAAAGGTGGCCAGGCATGCTGGGAGTGGTAGTTTTGCAGCATCTGTAGAGTCAAAGGATTTTTGAACCTTGACCGAGAGTATTGAGACATCTCAGGACTGGAGACCACAGGTTTGGAAACTATGACATAGTGGATGCATCAATCAAAGGCATTCAGTGCATGATGGGAGTTGTAGTTTAGAAACAACTAAAGAGCTACAGGTTTGCCAACACTGACAGAGTATGCATCATTTTAAATGTGTCTGGGCTTGCTGGGGGTTGTAGTTTTGCTGCAGTTGGGGAGTCAAAGGATTTCAGTAACTGAGGATACTTCTGTGGAAACATATGAAGATACGATGGGAGTTGTAGTTGTGCAACCCCACCCCCCCATACAGGAATGTGTTCGAACTCTGACCTCCGGGGGGAATGGGAGGCCCCTGTCCTGTGGCTCGCTCCATTGTCGGGGACCGTCCTCTCTGTCACATTTTGTGTTTTTGCTGAAAAATGAATGGTTGATTGAGATGGAGGGTCCGGAATCGGTGCGGCTCCCAGTCGCACGTAAGTTACGGCCCCCCGGGGACACATGAGGAGCCGCATTTTATTATGATCAATGGTGGGAGCTGCCAGGACTGCACAAATGTCAGATATGATCTTAATGGCAAAGGCTGTGATGTCAGACAACTCAGTGCTAATGTCCTAGACCGTCCATCTCCACAGCGCCTCACCGCCAGGTCCCGGGCACACTCCCAGACTGTCCATCTCCACAGCGCCTCACCGCCAGGTCCTGGACACACTCCCAGACCGTCCATCTCCACAGCGCCTCACCACCAGGTCCCGGGCACACTCCCAGACTGTCCATCTCCACAGCGCCTCACCGCCAGGTCCTGGACACACTCCCAGACCGTCCATCTCCACAGCGCCTCACCGCCAGGTCCCCGGACACACTCCCAGACTGTCCATCTCCACAGCGCCTCACCGGCAGGTCCTGGACACACTCCCAGACTGTCCATCTCCACAGCGCCTCACCACCAGGTCCCTGGACACACTCCCAGACCGTCCATCTCCACAGCGCCTCACCGCCAGTTCCCTGGACACACTCCCAGACCGTCCATCTCCACAGCGCCTCACCGCCAGGTCCCCGGACACACTCCCAGACTGTCCATCTCCACAGCGCCTCACCGCCAGGTCCCTGGACACACTCCCAGACCGTCCATCTCCACAGCGCCTCACCGCCAGGTCCCCGGACACACTCCCAGACTGTCCATCTCCACAGCGCCTCACCGCCAGGTCCTAGACACACTCCTAGACCGTCCATCTCCACAGCGCCTCACCGCCAGGTCCCCGGACACACTCCCAGACTGTCCATCTCCACAGCGCCTCACCGCCAGGTCCTGGACACACTCCTAGACCGTCCATCTCCACAGCGCCTCACCGCCAGGTCCCCGGACACACTCCCAGATCATCCATCTCCACAGCGCCTCACCGCCAGGTCCTGGACACACTCCCAGACTGTCCATCTCCACAGCGCCTCACCGCCAGGTCCTGGACACACTCCTAGACCATCCATCTCCACAGCGCCTCACCACCAGGTCCCTGGACACACTCCCAGATCGTCCATCTCCACAGCGCCTCACCGCCAGGTACCCGGACACACTCCCAGACCGTCCATCTCCACAGCGCCTCACCGCCAGGTCCCCGGATACACTCCCAGACTGTCCATCTCCACTGCACCTCACCGCCAGGTCCCTGGACACACTCCCAGACTGTCCATCTCCACAGCGCCTCACCGCCAGGTACCCGGACACACTCCCACACCGTCCATCTCCACAGCGCCTCACCGCCAGGTACCCGGACACACTCCCAGACCGTCCATCTCTGCATCGCCTCACCGCCAGGTCCCCGGACACACTCCCAGAATGTCCATCTCCACTGCACCTCACCGCCAGGTCCCTGGACACACTCCCAGACCGTCCATCTCCGCAGCGCCTCACCGCCAGGTCCCCGGACACACTCCCAGATCGTCCATCTCTGCATCGCCTCACCGCCAGGTCCCCGGACACACTCCCAGAATGTCCATCTCCACTGCACCTCACCGCCAGGTCCCTGGACACACTCCCAGACCATCCATGTCCACAGCGCCTCACTGCCAGGTCCCCGGACACACTACCAGACCATCCTTCTCCGCAGCGCCTCACCGCCAGGTCCCCGGACACACTCCCAGATCATCCATGTCCACATCGCCCCCCCTGCCAGATCCCCGAACACACTCCCAGACTGTCCATCTCCGCAGCGCCCCGGGCCCCACCATCTGCTCGGGGCTTCTATGTCAATGGTCTCCACATGTTGGGGGGAGCTGCTCTGTGTCCTACAGAATGTCCCTTATATAATAAACTGGGGATCTGCTATAATCTGATCTCCTGTTATGTTTATGGACTTTACATGGTAGATCCTGGAAAAGGAGGCGGAGGATGATGGGGAGGAGGGGGAGGAGAAGGGTGAGGAGGAGGATGATGGTGAGGAGGAGAAGGGTGAGGAGGCAGATGATGATGGTGAGGAGGAAGATGATGATGGTGAGGAGGAAGATGATGATGGTGGTGAGGAGGAGAAGGGTGGTGAGGAGGATGGTGGGGAGGATGTAACTTTGTATTTGTGGTGCCTGCAGTCTATTAAACCTCACTATATAACACTCCAGTAATCCAGAGTCTTGTAATCCGGCAGGTGTCTTTTTTTAGGGGGTTGTCTGTATATTTTGCCTCCATGTTGCGGCAGCGGACTGCGCTCCTGACTCTGGTCTTTCTCTCCGCAGGCTTACAGTTTCGCCATCGGTACTTGGCCCAAAAACGGACTCCTAGATATGAATAAGGGCATGAGCCTGCAGCACATAGGGAGACCCCACAGCGGGATAGGTGAGTGCCCCCACAATGCCCCTTGTTTGTTTTTTGGTTTGCAGGTGTGAGCTCCATGGCTGCCCCTCCGCACAAAGGGTTAATTCTTGTTCTCAGCCTCCGCCGCAAAATCTCTGCAATCGATCGGCGTTAAGGAGATGAATTATTTAAAACTCAGCAGCGTTTAATTAGAGCGCCTGCTCCGAGGGACAACGCTCACCTCTTATTGACAGGACTGGCATTAACATTTGGGTTAGTGTCCTCCATTTATATGGGGGGCCCTCACTGCACCCCGTAACCCCAGACCCTTCATCCGAAGTCATCCTAATATTCTACACCAGTGTTTCCCAACCAGGGGCCTCCAGCTTTTTGCAAAACTACAACTCCCAGCATGCCTGGACAGCCAACGGCTGGAGATACCCTAGTGGGAAATCACTGTTCTATACCTTGTACCATGTGCATCAATTTATGTTTATATATCTTATATACATGGTGCTGACCCAAGTCCCCCCTATATATCTTATATACTTGGCGCTGACCCAAGTCCCCCCTATATATCTTATATACTTGGCGCTGACCCAAGTCCCCCCTATATATCTTATATACTTGGCGCTGACCCAAGTCCCCCCTATATATCTTATATACTTGGCGCTGACCCCAGTCCCCCCTATATATCTTATATACATGGTGCTGACCCCAGTCCTCCCTATATATCTTATATACATGGTGCTGACCCCAGTCCCCCCTATATATCTTATATACATGGTGCTGACCCCAGTCCCCCTATATATCTTATATACACCCAGTCCCCCTATATATCTTATATACACCCGGTCTCCTTATGTATCTTATATACACCCAGTCTCCCTGTATATCTTATATACACCCGGTCTCCCTATATATCTTATATACACCCAGTCTCCCTATATATCTTATATACACCCAGTCTCCTTATATATCTTATATACACCCGGTCTCCCTATATATCTTATATACACCCAGTCTCCTTATATACACCCAGTCTCCCTGTATATCTTATATACACCCAGTCTCCCTATATATCTTATATACACCCAGTCTCCTTATATATCTTATATACACCCGGTCTCCCTATATATCTTATATACACCCAGTCTCCTTATATATCTTATATACACCCGGTCTCCCTGTATATCTTATATACACCCAGTCCCCCTGTATATCTTATATACACCTAGTCTCCCTATATATCTTATATACACCCAGTCTCCTTATATATCTTATATACACCCAGTCTCCCTGTATATCTTATATACACCCAGTCCCCCTGTATATCTTATATACACCTAGTCTCCCTATATATCTTATATATACCCGGTCTCCTTATGTATCTTATATACACCCAGTCTCCCTATATATCTTATATACACCCAGTCTCCTTATGTATCTTATATACACCCGGTCCCCCTGTATATCTTATATACACCTGGTCTCCCTATATATCTTATATACACCTGGTCTCCCTATATATCTTATATACACACGGTCTCCCTATATATCTTATATACACCCGGTCTCCCTATATATCTTATATACACCCGGTCTCCCTGTATATCTTATATACACCCAGTCCCCCTGTATATCTTATATACACCCAGTCTCCCTGTATATCTTATATACACCCAGTCTCCCTATATATCTTATATACACCCAGTCTCCCTATATACACTGGGTGCCGTCAGTTTTGTGGCCCCTCACAGATGATCTGTGGCTCTCCATAAATCGTCGGTGGCGCTGGCTCAGTATTGGGCAGACGGGTGCTCATGGGGTCACATGGTGACCCTCCTTTCATCCAGTTATGGGGTTTCCAGTTATAATGGAGTCATAATATCAATCACTTGTCAGGCGGAGGCGAGTGCGCGGCGTCCGTGAGGGTCTTCTACCTCCATTCCGCAGCTTGGGACACAGCCCATTACTCGCTCAGAGTTCCCAGCACTCCTGCAATCAATGCTTTAATTGATGCTTCATGCAGTTAATGTATCCAAGAAATGAGTAATACCGGTCCCTCGGATGGAGTTTGGTGGTGACACGGAGGTACCGAGTCCGCGCACTTCATGACGTGGCGCGGCCGGGAGTCTACCTGTGTGTGGGGATATCACTAAGGGGCCCCTCCTCCAGCTGGAGTCACTGATCAGAGCCGTGAAGCAGAGCTGCAGTGTACAGCATGGGGGAGTACAGTGCCTGATGATATATCATGTGTCCTGGAGAGTCAGGAGCAGCAAGCAGAGGTAGTGACCAGTGCTGAACATCCCCCGCAGCGCCCACTTGAGGCCTCACCTGCTCATCACGTTTATTGGCGCCTCCGCAGACACATTAAGCAGCGTCGCTCCCGTCCTGTAAATGCGGCGCTCGTCCATCCATCCTGGTGACCGTATTGTGGTGCGGCCGCTCCGGTGATTGCACAGATAAGTAATAGCCGAGGGATAAACACTTTGTGCGTGTGCCGGTGATGGATCTCGGACATTACTCCTCAGCGCGGCGGTTTGGAGATTTTTGGCGTGTCACGGGCGGATGATGTAAGTCGAGTATTTATCTATCGGAGAGCGAGTAATGGCTGATGACATCATCACCCGGCAAGATAATCTGGAAATGGATAAAAGGAGGCAGCCAGGATCATTTGTTCTGTATGAAAGGAGGAAGATGGATCCACGAAGACGACAACATCCGTCTAGTGTAGTGGTGTCCAAACTATGGCCCTCCAGATGTTGCAAAACTACAACTCCCAGCATGCCCGGACAGCCAACGGCTGTCCAGGCATGCGGGGAGTTGTAGTTTTGCAACATCTGGAGGGCCATAGTTTGGACACCACTGGTCTAGTGCGACTGCAAAGTGCGGCGCCGGCCCTGGAGATAGGGGAGAGCAGGCGCCCTCTAGTGTCTCCATCCCATAATCTCTGAAACAGGAGGCTCAGGATGATCAGTAAATCTTCACTCTTAGAAAAACCAGCAATTCTGGTCACTGTAAGCCAGAGAATTCCAAAAATTGCGAGTTTTCAGAATAAAAAATAAAATAAAACAAAAGCAAATGGTGGCCTCTAAAGTGCCATGTGCCCTGCCGATCAAACACCTGAGCGTCCATCATTGTATTTTATGGAGTCCTATAGAAAAGAGTAACATGATCAGCAGCAATTTGTTTGTTTATTTATTTATTATTTATTTATTTATTTCTCCTTGGGGGTTAGGTTGCTTGGAAACAATACCCAGCATTCCCTGACCGTCATCCACAGGCATGACCTGCTGGGAGTTGTAGTTTTGCCCCAGGTTGGGGATCACTGGTATAAAGTATTTAGGAAAAACCCCAAAGTTCCCTCTAAACTGAAGTCTCTGCGCCTCTCCCCGCGTCACAGCGAAGATTTAAGGTGTAATCTCCATATTGTATTTGTGTATCTATCATCCGCGAGGTGAGAGCCCGGGAAGATGGAGAGAGGTCCTTGATGGAAAACCCTTAAATGTCTTTCACGGGCAACGGAATATGGCGGGCGCGCTACAGATGCAAATAAAGCGCCTTTACCGCTGCCATTACTTTATTTGCATGTCCTTGAAGTAAAAAAAAAAAAGCACCAGTATAATAGAAATGAGAGAAGATGAAGAGATAAGAGCAGAGCCGGAGAGAAGAGGATTTGTGTGACTGGCAGGAGTCACCTGCGCAGCAGAGATGGCGCCATTATTTATTGTGTTCACTCGATGGATCAGCAGATAATGGCTTCTCTCCCACTCTTTTCCATGTATGCAGCTGAGACCTCTCCCAACCTGCAGACACAGAGACATCTTTAAACTTCTACAATAACTTTTCTACAACGATCCGGAATCTGCAGAACATCAGGAACGAGATATGAGGGAGACAAATGGAAATATAGAAGCCATGATGGTTATATACTCCAGCTCATAGGTCCCCACACACCAGCAGCTCTCATAGTTCCTACCTCCCCAGGAGCTCCTATAGATCCTACCTCTCCAGGAGCTCTGAAGGATCCCACCCTTCCAAGAGACTTCATAGATCCCACCCCTCCAAGAGACTTCATAGATCCCACCCCTCCAAGAGACTTTATAGATCCCACCCCTCCAAGAGACTTTATAGATCCCACCCCTCCAAGAGACTTCATAGATCCCACCCCTCCAGGAGACTTCATAGATCCCACCTCTCCAGGAGACTACATAGATCCCACCCCTCCAGGAGACTTGATATATCCCACCCCTCCAGGAGACTACATAGATCCCACCCCTCCAGGAGACTTCATAGATCCCACCCCTCCAGGAGACTACATAGATCCCACCCCTCCAGGAGACTTCATAGATCCCACCCCTCCAGGAGACTTCATAGATCCCACCCTTCCAGGAGACTTCATAGATCCCACCCCTCCAGGAGACTTCATAGATCCCACCCCTCCAGGAGACTACATAGATCCCACCCCTCCAGGAGACTACATAGATCCCACCCCTCCAGGAGACTTCATAGATCCCACCCCTCCAGGAGACTTTATAGATCCCACCCCTCTAGGAGACTTCATAGATCCCACCCCTCTAGGAGACTTCATAGATCCCACCCCTCAGGAGACTACATAGATCCCACCCCTCAGGAGACTACATAGATCCCACCTCTCCAAGAGACTTCATAGATCCCACCCCTCCAGGAGACTTCATAGATCCCACCCCTCCAGGAGACTTCATAGATCCCACCCCTCCAGGAGACTTCATAGATCCCACCCCTCCAGGAGACTACATAGATCTCACCCCTCCAGGAGACTTCATAGATCCCACCCCTCAGGAGACTTCATAGATCCCACCCCTCAGGAGACTACATAGATCCCACCCCTCCAGGAGACTACATAGATCCCACCCCTCCAGGAGGCTTCATAGATCCCACCCCTCAGGACACTACGTAGATCCCACCCCTCAAGAGACTTCATAGATCCCACCCCTCCAGGAGACTTCATAGATCCCACCCCTCAGGAGATTACATAGATCCCACCCCTCCAGGAGACTACATAGATCCCACCCCTCAGGAGACTACATAGATCCCACCCCTCAGGAGACTACATAGATCCCACCCCTCCAGGAGACTACATAGATCCCACCCCTCCAGGAGACTACATAGATCCCACCCCTCCAGGAGACTTCATAGATCCCACCCCTCCAGGAGACTTCATAGATCCCACCCCTCCAGGAGACTACATAGATCTCACCCCTCCAGGAGACTTCATAGATCCCACCCCTCAGGAGACTTCATAGATCCCACCCCTCAGGAGACTACATAGATCCCACCCCTCCAGGAGACTACATAGATCCCACCCCTCCAGGAGGCTTCATAGATCCCACCCCTCAGGACACTACGTAGATCCCACCCCTCAAGAGACTTCATAGATCCCACCCCTCCAGGAGACTTCATAGATCCCACCCCTCAGGAGATTACATAGATCCCACCCCTCCAGGAGACTACATAGATCCCACCCCTCAGGAGACTACATAGATCCCACCCCTCAGGAGACTACATAGATCCCACCCCTCCAGGAGACTACATAGATCCCACCCCTCCAGGAGACTACATAGATCCCACCCCTCCAGGAGACTTCATAGATCCCACCCCTCCAGGAGACTTCATAGATCCCACCCCTCCAGGAGACTTCATAGATCCCACCCCTCCAAGAGACTTCATAGATCCCACCCCTCCAAGAGACTACATAGATCCCACCCCTCCAGGAGACTACATAGATCCCACCTCTCCAGGAGACTACATAGATCCCACCCCTCCAGGAGACTTCATAGATCCCACCCCTCCAGGAGACTTCATAGATCCCAGCCCTCCAGGAGACTTCATAGATCCAACCCCTCTAGGATGCTTCATTGGTCCCAGCCCTCGAGGAGCCCTCCATAGGTACCAGCCCTCCATAGGTCCCAGCCCTCCAGGAGCCCTCCATAGGTCCCAGCCCTCCAGGAGCCCTCCATAGGTCCCAGCCCTCCAGGAGCCCTCCATAGGTCCCAGCCCTCCATAGGTCCCAGCCCTCCGGGAGCCCTCCATAGGTCCGAGCCCTCCATTGGTCCCAGCCCTCCAGGAGCCCTCCATAGGTCCCAGCCCTACGGGACCCCCCCCCCCCCAATAGGCCCTCCATAGTTCTCATGGATCTAAGCCCAGATGCTGCAGTTGTTGTCACCTCCAGAGTCATTTCTCCTTACAGGGCTCCTTGCTGTCCGGGTCGGTTGCCATCTTTTTTGGGGATGCAGGGAGGTAAACAGTTTACTTCCTTCCAACCTGCCCCTCTCTGGCTGATACAAACGCACATGTTGGGAGTTGTAGTTTTGCATCAGTTAAAAAGCCAGATATTGGGGAACACTGTTATAGAGGATGCCCCATTGTAAGACTGTCAGGGCATGATGGGAGCTGTAGTGTTACAGTAGCTGCAGCTCCACAGGTCATGGACCGCTGTTTTAACCCCTGGGTTACCGGTGAGGGTACTGCGGTGGCTCTTGTCATCCCCAGAGCTGTCTCGCCTTACAAGGCTCCCTGATCCTGAGGTCGGCTGCTGTCTTTATTGGGGTGCGGGGAGGTCAGGGTGTCATATTGTTACAGATGCAGGGTATTAATGAGGCCCGGCAGAGAAGGCAGAATAAATGGCTGGCGCGGGGTTAATGGGATGCTCGGAGCGCAGACAGCTTTAATGAGCTTCAACTGGATGTGCCGGGAGTTTACTGTGGGTGTTAAAAGGGTCACACTGCAGTAGTTTGATTTGGATTGTGTGCGGGGACCCCCGGGGTCAGAGGTCAGCGTCTGTCAGAGTGCAGGCTGAGCTGCATTCACTTAGTGACACCATTCTAATTAACTACTGGGGAGATGGCGACTGACGAGAGGTGCAGCGTTCCCAGGAACGCCGCCATACTCCTCCGCACTGACACCAAATGACTAAAAAAGGGAGGGAAACACATTTACTAAGTGCATGAGCCCAGGCACCGAGTGCAGGACATCTCCTGACACTCCTGTGGCCCCCAGGGACCTCTGGACTCCTCCTGCTGTGGCTACTGATGTCCAATGGGCCATTTTGGGGTCAGCGCCTGTCATCCTGATGTACGTCACCGTTTATGACCGCCATCCGTAACATGCAGAATGATACAAGTGCTGGAGAGAGGGTTGGTGTCAGCGATACCTTGTGTACTGTATAGGAAAGTGAGAGTATATAGCACAATATGGTGGGGCCATACAGTATATAGCACAATATGTTGGGGCCATACGGTATATAGCACAATATGGTGGTGTCATACGGTATATAGCACAATATGGTGGTGTCATACAGTGTATAGCACAATATGGTGGGGCCATACAGTATATAGCACAATATGGTGGGGACATACGGTATATAGCACAATATGTTGGGGCCATACGGTATATAGCACAATATGGTGGTGTCATACGGTATATAGCACAATATGGTGGTGTCATACAGTGTATAGCACAATATGGTGGGGACATACAGTATATAGCACAATATGGTGGTGTCATACGGTATATAGCACAATATGGTGGGGACATACAGTATATAGCACTATGGTGGGGCCATACAATATATAGCACAATATGGTGGTGTCATACGGTATATAGCACAATATGGTGGGGCCATACGGTATATAGCACAATATGGTGGTGTCATACGGTATATAGCACAATATGGTGGTGTCATACGGTATATAGCACAATATGGTGGGGAGTCGGGACATACAGTATATAGCACAATATGGTGGGGACATACAGTATATAGCACAATATGGTGGGGACATACAGTATATAGCACAATATGGTGGGGACATACGGTATAGAGCACAATATGGTGGGGCCATACGGTATATAGCACAATATGGTGGGGCCATACGGTATATAGCACAATATGGTGGGGCCATACGGTATATAGCACAATATGGTGGGGCCATACGGTATATAGCACAATATGGTGGGGCCATACGGTATATAGCACAATATGGTGGGGCCATACGGTATATAGCACAATATGTTGGGGCCATACAGTATATAGCACAATATGTTGGGGCCATACAGTATATAGCACAATATGGTGGGGCCATACAGTATATAGCACAATATGGTGGGGCCATACGGTATATAGCACAATATGGTGGGGACATACGTTATATAGATATATAATACAATACGATGGGGCTCTATAGTATATAGCACAATATGGTAGGAATGTGTATTCAGTATAACACTGGCCCTTGCTTCTGGCAATATTCTGCGTAATGCATGAGTCCTAAGGTCTCCTGGATACTCAGCTCTTATCTCACCCGATAATGTAGTGCTTAGCCTATATCTGCCCCGTCAGGTTCCCCTATATCTGCCCCGTCAGGTTCCCCTATATCTGCCCCGTCAGGTTCCCCTATATCTGCCCCGTCAGGTTCCCCTATATCTGCCCCGTCAGGTTCCCCTATATCTGCCCCGTCAGGTTCCCCTATATCTGCCCCGTCAGGTTCCCCTATATCCTCCCCGTAAGGTGCCCCTAAATCCGCCCCGTGAGGTGCCCCTATAACTGCCCTGTCAGGTGCCCCCATATCCACCCCTATGTCTGCCCCGTCAGATGCCCCTATATCCGCTCCTTCAGGTGTCCCCCATATCCGCCCCATCAGGTGCCCCCATATCCACCCCTATATCCGCCCGTCAGGTGCCCCTATATCTGCCCCGTCAGGTGCCCCTATATCTGCCCCGTCAGGTGCCCCTATATCTGCCCCGTCAGGTGCCCCTATATCTGCCCCTTCAGGTGCCCCTATATCTGCCCCTTCAGGTGCCCCTATATCTGCCCCTTCAGGTGCCCCTATATCCGCCCCTTCAGGTGCCCCTATACCCGCCCCGTCAGGTGCCCCTATACCCGCCCCGTCAGGTGCCCATATACCCGCCCCATCAGGTGCCCCTATATCAGCCCCAATAGGATGAAACAGGTGACACACGGGAACCCAGACTGCACCCTGTACCCCCCATATTGACAGGGAGAGAGGGATTCCCCAATATTACAGAATCATATGGCACAAAAAAAAATGTAAGTTGTGTTATATTAAATGGCGCAAGTCACCTGTTCTGTATTTGATGTACTTGCGCCATTCTTGTCTCGTCAGAGGGAGGTGGGGCTACACACTAGTGATATGCGCTCTGTATTTATTAAGGATTTGCGCCAGTTTTTGGGTGATACCAGGACAGGAAGCATTTGGTATGGAGTAAAAGATATTATATAGCGGTTGCCGTTTTTATTACTTTTGGCATAGTTTGCGTCATGCAAACAGACTCGTGATTACTTTGCCAGTGTTGTTCTTTCTCTGTTTATTTATTCTGTTCTGTTTGAGGATGAGGTGATTTAGTATTAGATGGCGAGGTACGTGCGCCGATTTAAGCTTTATGCAGTTCTGGTGTCCTGTACAGTACTGGAGCCGTGTTTGTTTTTTGTTGGTTTGGGAATATTCACACAGGAGGGGTATGCTGCAGATTTTTACGCCCTATGTGAACATGAGCAAGATCTGTTTATAACTGGGGAGGAGAAGGAAGTGGGGCTGAAGGGGTCTGCTATGTATATTCACGTAGGAAAGAGCGCGGTGAAGAAGCGAAGTCGCCAGATATATTACAGACGTGCAGGGTTCTTGGACACCGATAATTATTGTTGTAAATTTACAGGAGATTTGTGTATATCAGCCGCGGTTGAATCGACTCCAGATTCCTGCATCTTAAGACACTGATGGTAGAGGTTGGCGTTCTGATGATATCCCGCTTTGGTTAGTGCTGTCAGCCGGGGCGCTGGAGGTCACACCTGAGTCCTCAGAGCCAGTGCAGGTGATGTAAAGCTCATCTCCCACGCTGCGTCCCTGTCATGAAGTCAGCTGACAGGTCTCTTAACCCGCGCTCAGCCAGGGACGACGGCGACGGATGCAGGATCACAGAGGAGGGAGGAAGGGGAGCGACAGGAGACTATGAAGGAAGCAGGTGGGACAGCGGTCCATCAGTGGCTGGTCACAGCGCATTAACACACTGACACGATTCTCATTAACCAGCCTTAGAGGTGTCACAGCTAGGATGACAGCGCCGGCAGGCGGAAAGGAGCAGACAGCGCCCCCCCCCCCATCCCCCTCACTACCTTCATGTGTAAGGGGAAGCAGCCAAATAATGAGGATACCTGTTTGGTGAGGGGTGTGGCACCGGGACACAACTTCATCTGTGCCGTCCAAGAGCACTGCTGCAACAGGAGAACCATCGCCATAGAAGAGCTGCCATAATAGAAGAGCACTGCCGCCATAGAGGAACCATTGCCCTAGAGGAGCTGCCGTAATAGAGGAACCATCACCATAGAGGAGCTGCCATAATAGAGAAACCATCACAATAGAGGAACAATCGCCATAGAGGAGCTGCCGTAATAGAAGAACCATCGCCATAGAGGAGCTGCCGTAATAGAAGAACCATCGCCATAGAGGAGCTGCCGTAATAGAAGAACCATCGCCATAGAGGAGCTGCCGTAATAACAAAGTGAACGCCATAGAGGAACAATCGCCATAGAGGAGCTGCGACAATAGGGGATCCATCGCCATAGATGAGCTGCCGTAATAGAAGAACCATCGCCATAGAGGAGCTGCCGTAATAACAAAGTGAACGCCATAGAGGAACAATTGCCATAGAGGAGCTGCCGTAATTGGGGAACCGTTGCCACAGATGAGCTGCTGTAATAGAGGAACCATCGCCATAGAGGAGCTGCCGTAATAACAAAGTCAACACCATAGAGGAACCATTGCCATAGAGGAGCTGCCGTAATAGAAGAGCACTCCCGCCATAGAGGAGCTGCCCTAATAACAAAGTCAGCGCCATAGAGAAACCATCGCCATAGAGGAGCTGCCGTAATAACAGTCAACGCCATAGAGGAACCATCGCCGTAGAGGAGCTGCCGTAATAGAAGAGCACTGCCACCATATAGGAACCATCACCATAGAGGAGCTGCCGTAATGGCAAAGTCAACGCCATAGAGGAACCATCGCCATTGAGGAGCTGCCGTAATAGAAGAGCACTGCCACCATAGAGGAACCATCGCCATAGAGGAGCTGCCGTAATAGAAGAGCACTGCCACCATAGAGGAACCATTGCCATAGAGGAGCTGCCGTAATAGAAGAGCACTCCCGCCATAGAGGAGCTGCCCTAATAACAAAGTCAGCGCCATAGAGAAACCATCGCCATAGAGGAGCTGCCATAATAACAGTCAACGCCATAGAGGAACCATCGCCGTAGAGGAGCTGCCATAATAGAAGAGTACTGCCACCATATAGGAACCATCACCATAGAGGAGCTGCCGTAATAGCAAAGTCAAAGCCATAGAGGAACCATCGCCATAGAGGAGCTGCCGTAATAGAAGAGCACTGCCACCATAGAGGAACCATCTCCATAGAGGAGCTGCCGTAATAGAAGAGCACTGCCACCATAGAAGAACCATTGCCATAGAGGAGCTGCCGTAATAGAAGAGCAATGTCGCCATAGAGGAACCATTGCCATAGAGGAGCTGCCGTAATAGAAGAGCAGTCCCGCCATAGAGGAGCTGCCCTAATAACAAAGTCAGCGCCATAGAGAAACCATCGCCATAGAGGAGCTGCCGTAATAAGTCAGCGCCATAGAGAAACCATCGCCATAGAGGAGCTGCCGTAATAAGTCAACGCCATAGAGGAACCATCGCCGTAGAGGAGCTGCCGTAATAGAAGAGCACTGCCACCATATAGGAACCATCACCATAGAGGAGCTGCCGTAATAGCAAAGTCAAAGCCATAGAGGAACCATCGCCATAGAGGAGCTGCCGTAATAGAAGAGCACTGCCACCATAGAGGAACCATCGCCATAGAGGAGCTGCCGTAATAGAAGAGCACTGCCACCATAGATGAACTATTTCCATAGAGGAGCTGCCTCTATAGAATAACACTGCCGCAATAGAAAAACCATTGCCATAGAATAGCTGCTGTAATAGAAGAGCACTGCCGCAATAGAAGAATCATCGCCATTGAAAAGCTGTTGTAATAGAGGCCCTGTCGTAATAGAGGAACCATCGCCATAGAGGATCTGCTCCCGTGATAACAAAGTCATTACGGCAGCTCCTCTATGGCACTAACAGTATCGCTGCCGTAATAGTCACTGCCATAAAGGAGCTGCTACAATAGAGGAGCCACCTTAGAGGAAATGCCGTAATAAGAGTCACCGCCATAGAGGAGCTGCAGTAATAACAGGGTCACTGCCATAGAGGAGCTGCCGTCATAAGAGTCACCGCCTTAGAGTAGCTGCCGTAATAGTCACCACCTTAGAGGAGCTGCTGTAATAGTCACCGCCTTAGAGGAGCTGCTGTAATAGTCACTGCCTTATAGGAGCTGCTGTAATAGTCACTGCTATAGAGGAGCTGCTGTAATAGTCACCGCCATAGAGGAGCTGCTGTAATAGTCACCGCCTTAGAGGAGCTGCCATAATAGTCACCACCTTAGAGGAGCTGCCATAATAGTCACCACCTTAGAGGAGCTCTGCCTTAGAGGATCTGCCGTAATAGTCACTGCCTTAGAGGATCTGCCGTAATAGTCACTGCCTTAGAGGAGCTGCCGTAATAGTCACCGCTATAGAGGAGCTGCCGTAATAGTCACCGCTATAGAGGAGCTGCCGTAATAGTCACCGCTATAGAGGAGCTGCTGTAATAGTCACCGCCTTAGAGGAGCTCTGCCTTAGAGGAGCTGCTGTAATAGTCGCCGCCTTAGAGGATTTGCCGTAATAGTCACCGCCTTAGAGGATTTGCCGTAATAGTCACCGCCTTAGAGGATTTGCCGTAATAGTCACCGCCTTAGAGGAGCTGCCGTAATAGTCACCGCCATAGAGGAGCTGCCGTAATAGTCACCGCCTTAGAGGAGCTGCCGTAATAGTCACCGCCTTAGAGGAGCTGCCGTAATAGTCACCGCCTTAGAGGAGCTGCCGTAATAGTCACTGCCATAGAGGAGCTGCCGTAATAGTCACCGCCTTAGAGGATTTGCCGTAATAGTCACCGCCTTAGAGGAGCTGCCGTAATAGTCACCGCCTTAGAGGAGCTGCCGTAATAGTCACCGCCATAGAGGAGCTGCAGTAATAGTCACTGCCATAGAGGAGCTGCCGTAATAGTCACCGCCTTAGAGGAGCTGCCGTAATAGTCACCGCCTTAGAGGAGCTGCCACTTTAGGATCTCTGATTCTACAAATACAGATTGTATCATTGACAGTTCCACAACTCTCTGATACACTTAGGCTTTGTTCACACAACAGAATGTCCGTACGAAGATGTCCCTTTTTCCCATTTTACCCCGAAAAATAGGATTTTTTTTCTTATAAACATATTTGGTATCGCCGCATGCGTAAATGTCCAAACTATCAAAAAATAATGTCAATGATCCCGTACGGTGAACGGAGTAAACGTAAAAAATAAAAAGTCAAAAAATGCTGCTTTTTTGTCACATTTTATAAAAACATTTTTTTAATCAAAAATTATCTAAAAGTTTTATATATGCAAATGTGGTATCGATAAAAAGTACAGATGACGGCGCAAAAAAGGAGCCCTCATACCGCCACTTATACGGAAAAATGAAAAAGTTATAGGTTGTCAAAGTAGGGCGATTTACTGATTTTTGTGCGAAAAGTTTGAGATTTTTTAAGCGGTACAAAAAATAGAAAAGTATCTAGCCATGGATATCATTTTAATCGTATGGACCCACAGATTAAAGAACTCGTCATTTTTACCATAAAGTGTACAGTGTGAAAACGAAACCCTTCAAAATGTGCAAAATTGTGGTTTTCATTAAAATTTCCTCCCTAAAAAAATAATTTTTTGGGTTCGCCGTACATTTTATGGTAAAATGAGAGGTTTCATTTCCATGTACAATTGGTCACGCAAAAAACAAGCCCTTATATGGGTCTGTGGATGGAAATATAAAAGTGTTATGGATTTTAGAAGGCGAGGAGGAAAAAACGAAAACAATAAAATTGGTCTAAATGGGCTTAAGGGGTTAAATAATTCTGTTTTTAGGGTTAGTCTGGAAGCAATCAGCCATAACATTAATACCCACTGCCTAACAAGGGACCCCCATTCTTGTGATGACTGGGGCCCCACCGATCAGATACTTCTCATCTATCCTGTTGTAGTATAAGTTGTAATCTTGGGGTGAACATTTAAAGGGAGTATACAGCAGAAGCATACAGCATCGCCATCTTGTCTGCTCTGGTTCTGAAGCCCCCCAAAAATCCATTTATTTTGTGTCCTCTACCATGTCCTCTCATTATTTCGGCTATCCATCACAGGCCTCACACCCTGCCTACTCCCCTCTCACAGGCCAGTTCTCCTCTCAGAGCTGTTGCAGAACAATTCAGATGAGACAACACCATATTGACAATGAGAGGACTACACAACTTCCTGTTAGTAGAGGGAGGAGGTGGGAAGCTGCTGAGACAACACCACATTGACAATGAGAGGTCTACACAACTTCCTGTCAGTAGAATGTAAAGAGCTGGGTAGTTGCAGAGACAATACAATGACAATAAGAGGACTACAAAACTTACTGTTAGGAGTTCTTAAATCTAAATCCTGCTGGAGCTAGTATTCTTGGTATTTTTCGGTGTCTCTTCAGGTTTCGGTGTAGCTGTCATGTTCTTCACCTTGAACAAAGGAATGTTGTGGCTGGGTGCGGCCTCTGCGGGGTTAATAGGTGTCTGTGCTCTTGTATCTATCATTGATCTGTTGCCGTCTCTCTCCTTCCTATCACACACTCGGACCAATCAATGGCAGCCAAATTATTACCTGGAGATGGGGCTCTGGGCCGGGGACAAAGGGCGCCCATCACTGGTGACCCCCTACCCCCCCCCCCCCCCCCCCCCACCTGCCAGATCATTAACCACTTCTATGCCTGTCAGATCCTCCGGGGCTGCAGCACATCACAAATAATAAATTGCTGTACACAGACCCAAGTATCCTTCATCTGCTCGCCCTGTCCTATCCTGATCATCACTATCATCATCATCATCATCACCTCCACTAACATCATCATCACCTCCACTATCACCATCATCATCACCTCCACTATCACCATCATCATCACCTCCACTATCACCATCATCATCTCCACTATGCCCATCATCATCGCTATCATCATCATCACCACCTCCACTAACATCATCATCATCATCACCTCCACTATCACCATCATCACCTCCACTATAACCGTCATCATCATCAGCTCCACTATCATCATCATCATCACCTCCACTATCACCATCATCATCATCACCATCTCTATCACCATCATCACCTCCACTATCATCATCACCTCCACTATCATCATTATCATCATCATCACCTCCACTATCATCACTATCATCATCATCATCACCTCCACTAACATCATCATCATCATCACCTCCACTATCACCATCATCATCACCATCTCTATCACCATCATCATCTCCACTATCATCACCTCCACTATCATCATCATCACCTCCACTATCATCATCATAATCATCATCATCACCTCCACTATCATCATCATCATCATCATCTCCACTATCACCATCATCACCTCCACTATCATCATCACCTCCACTATCATCATCATCACCTCCACTATCATCATCACCTCCACTATCATCATCATCATCATCACCTCCACTATCACCATCATCATCACCTCCACTATCACCATCATCATCACCTCCACTATCACCATCATCATCACCTCCACTATCACCATCATCATCACCTCCACTATCACCATCATCATCACCTCCACTATCACCATCATCATCACCTCCACTATCACCATCATCATCACCTCCACTATCACCATCATCATCACCTCCACTATCACCATCATCATCACCTCCACTATCACCATCATCATCACCTCCACTATCACCATCATCATCACCTCCACTATCATCATCACTATCATCATCATCACCTCCACTATCACCATCACCTCCACTATCACCATCACCATCTCTATCACCATCATCACTATCATCATCATCACTAACATCATCATCATCGTATGTCTTTTACTAACATCATACATTGATGGAAACACATTGAGCATTGTGGAAAATCCAGAAGAGACTCAGATCCCCAGAAAT
Source organism: Hyla sarda (assembly GCF_029499605.1). Taxonomy (NCBI): domain Eukaryota; kingdom Metazoa; phylum Chordata; class Amphibia; order Anura; family Hylidae; genus Hyla; species Hyla sarda. The sequence goes on from NC_079195.1 coordinate 234,830,219, forward strand.
ACCAGTTCTGGAGTCATGCAGACCACCAGCACAGGCAGAATAGTGAGTACAGCTCTGGGATATAATGCAGGATATAACTCAGGATCAGTACAGGATAAGTAATGTATGTACACAGTGACCTCACCAGCAGAATAGTGAGTACAGCTCTGGGGTATAATACAGGATATAACTCAGGATCAGTACAGGATAAGTAATGTAATGTATATACACAGTGACCTTACCAGCAGAATCGTGAGTACAGCTCTGGAGTATAATACAGTATATAACTCAGGATCAGTACAGGATAAGTAATGTAATGTATGTACACAGTGATCTCACCAGCAGAATAGTGAGTACAGCTCTGGAGTATAATACAGGATATAACTCAGGATCAGTACAGGATAAGTAATGTAATGTATGTACACAGTGATCTCACCAGCAGAATAGTGAGTACAGCTCTGGAGTATAATACAGTATATAACTCAGGATCAGTACAGGATAAGTAATGTAATGTATGTACACAGTGACCTCACCAGCAGAATAGTGAGTACAGCTCTGGAGTATAATACAGGATATAACTCAGGATCAGTACAGGATAAGTAATGTAATGTATGTACACAGAGAAATCAATGAGAGTTCTGTCAGGACCCCTGAGTTTTCTCCCTTTCCTGCCTTTTATTCCTGGTTTCTTTCTCTCTGTTCACATTTGATCTTCTGTTACTTGATTCGCTCAGCCGGAGATTTCCCGGTGTCAGTATCACGTCCCGGTCTCTGGGTACATGGCTCACACAGACGACATCCACAGCCTGGTCCTCATCAATATTCACAAGTCATTACTGGCAATGGCAGTTCAAGGTGAGACACAGGATGTCAGAGGATGCACAGACGCCGCCGGGCCCCGCTCGTCTCTTCTGTACCTGCTGCGCTGGTCGGGGATTGTGCTGATTGTTTCCTGCTCCTCGTGTCAATACATCAATTCTTCTGTCTACATGTGTCACCCGGAGGTGTCTGAGCTGATAACGGAACCATCCGGTCCTCACACAGTGTAACCAATGACCCCCCCCCATTGTATGAATACTTGCATCCTTTTGCAGAGCTTAATTATCAAATAACGTTGTGGAAGAAAGAAAAGGAGGCCGAGTCCTTACACTTGTGCAGAAGAAAGAGGAGTGTCCTGACACCTGTGCAGAAGAAAGAGGAGTGTCATGACACCTGTGCAGAAGAAAGAGGAGTGTCCTGACACCTGTGCAGAAGGAGTGTCCTGACACCTGTGCAGAAGAAGGAGTGTCCTGACACCTGTGAAGAAGAAAGAGGAGTGTCCTGAAACCTGTGCAGAAGAAAGAGGAGTGTCCTGACACCTGTGAAGAAGAAAGAGGAGTGTCCTGACACCTGTGCAGAAGAAAGAAGAGTGTCCTTACACCTGTGCAGAAGAGGAGTGTCTTGACTCCTGGGCAGAAGAAAGAGGAGTGTCCTTACACCCGTGCAGAAGAAAGAGCAGTGCCCTGACACATGTGCAGAAGAAAGAGGAGTGTCCTGACACCTGTGCAGAAGAAGGGTCCTGACACCTGTGCAGAAGAAGGGTCCTGACACCTGTGCAGAAGAAAGAGGAGTGTCCTGACACCTGTACAGAAGAAAGTGTCCTTACACTTGTGCAGAAGAAAGGAGTGTCTTGACACCTGTACAGAAGAAAGTGTCCTGACACCTGTGCAGAAGAGGAGTGTCCTGACACCTGTGCAGAAGAAAGAGGAGTGTCCTGACACCTGTGCAGAAGAAAGAGGAGTGTCCTGACACCTGTGCAGAAGAAAGTGTCCTGACACCTGTGCAGAAGAGGAGTGTCCTGATACCTGTGCAGAAGAAAGAGGAGTGTCCTGACACCTGTGCAAAAGAAAGAGGAGTGTCCTGACACCTGTGCAAAAGAAAGGGGAGTGTCCTGACACCTGTACAGAAGAAAGAGGAGTGTCCTGAAACCTGTGTGGAAGAAAGGGGAGTGTCCTGACACCTGTGTGGAAGAAAGAGGAGTGTCCTGACAGCTGTGCAGAAGAGAGGAGTGTCCTGACACCTGTGTGGAAGGATGAGGAGTGTCCTGACACCTGTGCAGAAGAAAGAGGAGTGTCCTGACAGCTGTGCAGAAGAGAGGAGTGTCCTGACACCTGTGTGGAAGGAAGAGGAGTGTCCTGACACCTGTGTGGAAGTAAAGGGGAGGGTCCTGACACCTGGACTAAAGAAAAGATGGAGTGTTCTAAAACCTATCCAGAAGAAAGGGAGGGGGTCCTAAAACCTGTGCAGAAGAAAGGGGAGGAACCAGACACTGGGTTTTTGTGAGATCATCAGTGTCATGAAGACAAGTCATAAACTGCAATAGTGGAGAAATTTGCGTATAAGAAGCTATAGAGCTGTATGTAACACGTGACAAACATTTGTCTGTGATATAATGTCCTAACCTGTAGCATGCTGGGAGAACCCCAGTTTAAAAAATTGGTGTAGAGTTTGGTTGTCATCAGTAATGGTCGTCATAGACTAATACATAGTCAACAGACCTGACATAACCGGGGACCCTTCATTCTCCTTGGACCCTTCATTCTCCTTGGACCCTTCATTCTCCTTGGACCCTTCATTCTCCTTGGACCCTTCATTCTCCTTGGACCCTTCATTCTCCTTGGACCCTTCTTTCTCCTTGGACCCTTCATTCTCCTGGGACCCTTATTTCTCCAGGGACCCTTATTTCTCCATGGACCCTTATTTCTCAATGGACCCTTATTTCTCCTGGGACCCTTTATTTCTCCTGGGACCCTTTATTTCTCCTGGGACCCTTTATTTCTCCTGGGACCCTTTATTTCTCCTGGGACCCTTTATTTCTCCTGGGACCCTTTATTCTCCTGGGACCCTTTATTCTCCTGGGACCCTTTATTTCTCCAGGGACCCTTTATTTCTCCAGGGACCCTTTATTTCTCCAGGGACCCTTTATTTCTCCAGGGACCCTTTATTTCTCCTGGGACCCTTTATTTCTCCAGGGATCCTTTATTTCTCCTGGGACCCTTTATTTCTCCTGGGACCCTTTATTTCTCCTGGGACCCTTTATTTCTCCTGGGACCCTTTATTCTCCTGGGACCCTTTATTCTCCTGGGACCCTTTATTTCTCCAGGGACCCTTTATTTTTCCAGGGACCCTTTATTTCTCCAGGGATCCTTTATTTCTCCAGGGACCCTTTATTTCTCCTGGGACCCTTTATTTCTCCTGGGACCCTTTATTTCTCCTGGGACCCTTTATTTCTCCTGGGACCCTTTATTTCTCCAGGGACCCTTTATTTCTCCAGGGACCCTTTATTTCTCCAGGGACCCTTTATTTCTCCAGGGACCCTTATTTCTCTCGGGACCCTTATTGAAGTGGACATGATTTCCTATGGAGTTGATGACATTGATCTTACTTTGCCTTAATCTATGGGGACTTTGGGTACCAAGAAGCCATCATGTGACCTCCATTGGTCTAAGATTAGGGGAGGGGGGGGGGGATTTATAGTGAATACTCGATGACCGTGTTGTCTTCATTATGGTGGACATAGCGCCCATTCTGACCAACATGGAATCCACTGTTGCTGTATATTAGTCGTTGATCGTAGATCCGGAGTGTCGCCCTGGCCGGAGATGTCTGTAGGAGAAGTCCCGTCAGATCATTAGGTAGTGAAGTGCCGTGCCCTCAGTGAGGTGATCTCCTCCAGGACTAATAAAACTGTGAGGGAATAAATAGCGGCTCCTGACAAAGCGGCAGCGCGGTGCATCCTCGCATCGAGCCGAAATGAGGACACGCTGAGGAGCAGTCGGCCTTGTTTCTTGCTTGCTCTGCGCTCCCGCGGCGAGGCCCTCCCTATACGGGGAGTTAACGAGAGCGTGTGTTTGGCGCGGTGACCTTCTGCCTCTGTGTCTGCTGGAGTCTTCCTTGATTAGGCCGGACTTGAAGATGCTTCACCTCCGTTAACTTGTTTTACATGGAAGAGAAAAAAGAAGGGGGAAAAAAACTTTCCCTTAATTGGTGCCGGCCGCTCGGCGCTCTCCATGACGGCTCTGATCAGGATAATGAAGTTAGAGTGTGCGATAAGGAAGGAGCAAAAGTGCGGCCATCTGGAACCGTTCACCGCTGGACGCACAGTCTGCCATTTTGTACCAGATGAATCCGTACGAACGCATCCAGCTGCTTTGACATTGTTTCTTTCGGAGTGTGTGACAGGTTTGCTCTTCCCCTATCGCACAACATCTATATCCCATACTGCATTGGAAGTCCATAGGGATGCTGGGTAATCTACTAAGTCGTTCGCGTTAGAAATTACTCCAAAGTCTCTTCTCGATGCGGAGGACACAACGCGGTTGCACATTTGCTGCAGTTGTGTTGGCCGCACAACAATTTTTCAACCTTTGTTATAATTTTTTCAGATTTATTACACATTCAATTTCCTTTCATGTTCCTGTTCGCACCTGAATCCTGCATCAACCGCATGCGGATCAGCAAAAGCGGTAACCATGCGATCAACATCGATGCGTAATAACCAGTGTTCCTCCAGCTGGTTCAAAACTATAACTCCCAGCATGCATTATGCCGTTGGCTGTCTGGGCATACTGGGAGTTGTAGCTCTGCACCAACTGGAGTCACCCTGACCTAACACTGACCTAAGGCTGTCCGGGCATTCTGGGAGTTGTAGTTTCGCATCAGGTGCATGCACACTGGATAGTAAATATTGGCCTAAGGCTGTCCGGGCATGCTGGGAGTTGAAGTTTCGTATCAGGTGCATGCACACTGGATAGTAAATATTGGCCTAAGGCTGTCCGGGCATGCTGGGAGTTGTAGTTTCACATCAGGTGCATGCACACTGGATAGTAAATATTTGCCTAAGGCTGTCCGGGCATGCTGGGAGTTGTAGTTTCGTATCAGGTGCATGCACACTGGATAGTAAATATTGGCCTAAGGCTGTCCGGGCATGCTGGGAGTTGTAGTTTCACATCAGGTGCATGCACACTGGATAGTAAATATTGGCCTAAGGCTGTCCGGGCATGCTGGGAGTTGTAGTTTTTCAACAGCAACAGGCACTCTGGTAGGAAAACACTGGGCCAAGGCTGCCCGGGAATGATGGGAGTGGTAGTTTTCCACACTGGTTGGCCGACCACAATATCAACTGAATGCGCCATCAAAACTGCAATTCATTTTTATTCCCTTCTGTAGTAATGAAAATTGTGCATAATGCAAAGCAACCGCAGCGCGCGGCTTCACCCCCCTGTGATTGACAGCTCATTCATTTTTGAGGTCATTCAGCATCTCAAGGTGTTTTAGGTAAATAGTGTCCTGAAGACGCCCCCGGGGTGATCACCCTCTTCTCCCACATAGTGTTCCCTTTATGACACTGCTGAGCCCTGAAAGCATCAATCTGCGCAGATGTCCATTACCCTTCAGTGTCCGCAGTTATAGGTCGTGTGTCATTACCGCTTTCTGTCCACTAGGTGTCGTAACGTTTTGCCTTTGCTTCAGGAGGCCCAGGGGGTGCGGCAGGTGAGGGGGTCCAGGTGTTATAATAAGAGCGTCTTTGTCATGTCTCCTGCCGCACATTAACATGTACGGTCATCACAAGCCGCTCTCATCCTTCCCATCACTAATGATCACAATGGCCTCCCACCCGCCTGCGGCAGATCACACGAATCACAATCAATAGCCGGCGGCCGCCGCATTTCTCCCTAATAGAAAAATAGAATATTTGTTTGATATCAAGGAGAGGGAAGGTACCAGACCTTAAAATGTAGCTGCCGCGAATTAGCGCGAACGCCTTCACATACGGGAACGATATAGGGGGTGGGAGCTATAGGCTGCAGTCACACAGGCAGTTCTTGGCGTTTTTTTTTTTTATCCAGAAGAATAAAAGGAAATGAGAAATGTAAAGGAAAAAGATTATACGTCTCCTTTCTGCCGGATCCACTTTGTAGCTCAGAAATGACTTTTTTGTGTGAATCCATTCATAAGGGGGCGCAGCGCCCCACCTGGACGTTTCTTTAGGTTGCAGGTAACAGTGAAAAGCTGGAAACTTTTATAATCTATATACACATAGGGCAAATTAGAAGACTTAAATTTTACCCTTCTGTATCATATCAGTGGGTGCACCTACGGCGTGTATCACTTTTACTTTTTTTTTTTTTTTGTTACTTTGCTGTGTTATCCACACTCTGTTGGGGGTTTAGCATTTAGCGTTATATACTTTTTGCATAAATCACTTTATATACTTTTTGTATAAATCCCTTGATGAATCCCTTTGGGGGAAGAAACATGTTGGGATTAAAAGTTTTTGATCCTTTATCCTGGTCTTATTGTTTGCACACCCAGTATTGACTACCATTCCATACACACTGAAATCTTTTGGCACGGCCTCATCTATTTACACTGAGGACTAGTTTAGGTCAATCTTTTTAGCTCCATTTTAATAAAAAAATTTTTTTTTTTTTACTCATTGCTGTAACGTGCCTTGTTATCTACACTTTTTTTTGTTAAGTGACGGTGGTTTAGCCTTAGAATATATTTGTTGTATGATTCTGTATAAATCCCCTGATTAACCCCATTATGGCTTTTGGGGGAGAGAAACACGTTGAGGTTATTAGTTTTCAATCATTTATCCTGGTCTTTTTGTATGCACACCCAGTATTGACTATTAATATATACACATTGTGACACCTTTTGGCGCGGCTTTATTTGGCAGCGATCTATCTACGCTGAGGACTATTATAGCTCCATGTAATAAACATTATAATTTTTTTTTTAACTCATTGCTGTACTTTGCCGTGATAGCTACACTCTTTTTAATGTGTCGTGGTTTAGCCTTGTAATATATTTGTTGTATGATTCTGTATAAATCCCCCGATGAAGCCCATTATGGTTTTGGATGAACAAACAAATCTGAGTTATAGGGTTTTTAATAATTTATTCTGGTATTATTGTTTGCACTCCCAGCATTGACTAATATATACACATAGTGACACCTTTTTGCGTGGCTTTATTTGGCAGCGATCTATCTACTCTGAGGACTATTTATTTTTAGCTCATTGCCGTGTTTTCTACATTCTTTTTTTTGTATGTGTCGGTGGTTTAACCTTGTAATATATTGGTTGAATGATTCCTTATAAATCCCCTGATGAAGCCCATTATGGTTTTGGATAAAGAAACACGTCGGAGTTTATAACTTTTTAATCGTTTATTCTGGTCATATTGTTTGCACACCCAGCATTGACTGACTAATATATACACACAGTGACACCTTTTTGCGTGGCTTTATTTGGCAGCAATCTATCTACTCTTGAGGACTATTTTGTGTACATCTTTTTAGCTCCATGTAATAAAAATGGATTTATTTATGTTTTTTAACTCATCGCTGTGTCTTCACTCTTTTTTCATGTGTCGGTGGTTTAACCTTGTAATATATTTGTTGTACGATTCCTTATAAATCCTCTGATGAAGCCCATTATGGTTTTGGATGAAGAAACACGTCGGAGTTATAACTTTTTAATCGTTTATTCTGGTCATATTTTTTGCACACCCAGCATTGACTACTATTCCACACACCTTGTGACATCTTTGGCGCAACTTCGTCTCTATCTACGCTGAGGGCTAGTTTGGATGAATCTTTCCAGCATCATTTAAGAAAAAAAATTAGTTTTTTAATCTAGATTATTTATTTTCGATCCTGTGATATTTATTCTTGCGATTTATTTTTTATACATTTTTTTTTTTTTTTTTTTACCAGTTGTGTCTCCAGCTTTTGCAAAACTACAACTCCCAGCATGCCCGGACAGCCGTTGGCTGTCCGGGCATGCTGGGAGTTGTAGTTTTGCAAAACTGGTCTGGAAACACTGACCTATAGAAACCAGTTTTCGGTGAGATGCGGGATCTGTTTTTTTTTATTTATTTATTTTTTTTTTTTACATTCTGAACATTTTGCGTTATGAACAATTGCACCTCCAGAGCGGAAATCATACCGCTCCTATTTCGCAGCCCCGTTTCCCTGGTTCTTTTCGCGTTCTTTTCGCGTTTCGCGATCTCCTGCTATCCATTTTGACTACTGAGGGGTTAATAAAAATAACTACGACTTAGGTGTAAGTTTCTTTATTCAGTAGCTTGTAATCCCCCCCCCCCCCTTTCTCTTTCGGCAGATCAGAGTGGCGCAGACGCCAGCCGCACTCCTATTGAGTCGATCCCGGCAGGGCCCATCTCTCCGCCACACAGAGTCCGGCTCCTAATGAGAAGATGGCAGCTAGTTAGCAGAGGGGTGTGTGTGTCGAGCTAAAAATGAGATAGTTAAACTGCAGTGATTGAAGGTGGAGGTCGGGGGTCAGCGCAATTATGTTGTTGCAGAATAATCGCTGGGTCGTTTGATACGGCGTTTCTAAGCCGTCCCGGCGGCACAGACAAGCTGCTTTGTGTCTGTATGTGAGAAGAAGAGACGCGCTCACCAAATGAGAAGTATTACACTAGTTAAAATCATTAGAAAACGTTCCTCAACAGCCTCCCCCCTTCCTCCGCGGCGGCGGCGACGGCGACTCGTCCCCCCATACGACACCATTTCAGAAGCAGGACTCACACTGCGAGCTGAGCTTCCACTCTCTAAAGATTCAGGACCAGTTACTCGCAACCAAAATAATCCTTATGTTCCCCATCATTTACTCCACACAAAGTCTCTTTCCGGAAAATAGTCGGATATTAAAGGCGAGCGCGCCGGCTTTATACGGGGGACACCATCGGGTAATGCAGATCTCTCCTGGCTGCCGTCGGCACTGCCAAATGATGGAGGTGGCGGTGTCCGACGGGTTAATGAGCGCTAATGATGCCATGTATTCAGACGCCGCGAAGACTCTGCGAAAGGGCCGCGTTCACATGTGCGGTTTGTGGGTAGTTGTATTATTACAGATTATTATTGATCATGGTTTTTCTGAGGAGCGTTCACACGAGGCGTTAGGATAAAGTAGATGAGGGAGCGGAACGGTATGAGAAAGATCCGACTTCTCATGTAGAAGGGTATCATGGCAGAGGTACAAAATAAAAGTGTACTTATACCGCCATATAACTGTCCTGAGTATTAAAACCGCGCTGACACCGCCATATAACTGTCCTGAGTATTAAAACCGCGCTGACACCGCCATATAACTGTCCTGAGTATTAAAACCGCGCTGACACCGCCATATAACTGCCCTGAGTATTAAAACTGCGCTGACACCGCCATATAACTGTGCTGAGTATTAAAACTGCGCTGACACCGTCAACACATATCAACCTACATGGTATAAAAACGGCACTAATATCGCCATATCGACCTACATGGTATAAAAACGGCACTAATATCACCATATCAACCTACATGGTATAAAAACGGCACTAATATCGCCATATCAACCTACATGGTATAAAACTGCACTAATATCGCCATATCGACCTACATGGTATAAAAACGGCACTAATATCACCATATCAACCTACATGGTATAAAAACGGCACTAATATCGCCATATCAACCTACATGGTATAAAACTGCACTAATATCACCATATCAACCTACATGGTATAAAACAACACTAATATCGCCATATCAACCTACATGGTATAAAACGGCACTAATATCGCCATATCAACCTACATGGTATAAAAACTGCACTAATATCGCCATATCCACCTACATGGTATAAAAACTGCACTAATATCGCCATATCAACCTACATGGTATAAAAACTGCACTAATATCGCCATATCAACCTACATGGTATAAAAACGGCACTAATATCGCCATATCAACCTACATGGTATAAAACGGCACTAATATCGCCATATCAACCTACATGGTATAAAAACTGCACTAATATCGCCATATCAACCTACATGGTATAAAACTGCACTAATATCGCCATATCAACCTACATGGTATAAAACAACACTAATATCGCCATATCAACCTACATGGTATAAAAACTGCACTAATATCGCCATATCAACCTACATGGTATAAAACGGCACTAATATCGCCATATCAACCTACATGGTATAAAACTGCACTAATATCCCCATATCAACCTACATGGTATAAAAACAACACTAATATCGCCATATCAACCTACATGGTATAAAACAACACTAATATTGCCATATCAACCTACATGGTATAAAACGGCACTAATATCGCCATATCAACCTACATGGTATAAAAACTGCACTAATATCGCCATATCAACCTACATGGTATAAAACGGCACTAATATCGCCATATCAACCTACATGGTATAAAACGGCACTAATATCGCCATATCAACCTACATGGTATAAAACGGCACTAATATCGCCATATCAACCTACATGGTATAAAAGCTGCATCAATATCGCCATATCGACCTACATGGTATAAAAACTGCACTAATATCGCCATATCAACCTACATGGTATAAAGACAACACTAATATCGCCATATCAACCTACATGGTATAAAACGGCACTACTATCGCCATATCAACCTACATGGTATAAAACGGCACTAATATCGCCATATCAACCTACATGGTATAAAAACTGCACTAATATCGCCATATCCACCTACATGGTATAAAAACTGCACTAATATCGCCATATCAACCTACATGGTATAAAACTGCACTAATATCGCCATATCAACCTACATGGTATAAAACAACACTAATATCGCCATATCAACCTACATGGTATAAAAACGGCACTAATATCGCCATATCGACCTACATGGTATAAATACTGCACTAATATCGCCATATCCACCTACATGGTATAAAAACTGCACTAATATCGCCATATCGACCTACATGGTATAAATACGGCACTAATATCGCCATATCAACCTACATGGTATAAAAACTGCACTAATATCACCATATCAACCTACATGGTATAAAACGGCACTAATATCGCCATATCAACCTACATGGTATAAAACGGCACTAATATCGCCATATCAACCTACATGGTATAAAACGGCACTAATATCGCCATATCAACCTACATGGTATAAAAACGGCACTAATATCGCCATATCAACCTACATGGTATAAAACTGCACTAATATCGCCATATCAACCTACATAGTATAAAACAACACTAATATCGCCATATCAACCTACATGGTATAAATACTGCACTAATATCGCCATATCAACCTACATGGTATAAAAACTGCACTAATATCGCCATATCAACCTACATGGTATAAAAACTGCACTAATATCGCCATATCAACCTACATGGTATAAAAACTGCACTAATATCGCCATATCAACCTACATAGTATAAAAACGGCACTAATATCGCCATATCAACCTACATAGTATAAAAACGGCACTAATATCGCCATATCAACCTACATAGTATAAAAACGGCACTAATATCGCCATATCAACCTACATGGTATAAATACGGCACTAATATCGCCATATCAACCTACATGGTATAAAAACTGCATTAATATCGCCATATCAACCTACATGGTATAAAAACTGCACTAATACCGCCATATCAACCTACATGGTATAAAACTGCACTAATATCGCCATATCAACCTACATAGTATAAAAACGGCACTAATATCGCCATATCAACCTACATAGTATAAAAACGGCACTAATATCGCCATATCAACCTACATAGTATAAAAACGGCACTAATATCGCCATATCAACCTACATGGTATAAATACGGCACTAATATCGCCATATCAACCTACATGGTATAAAAACTGCATTAATATCGCCATATCGACCTACATGGTATAAAAACTGCATTAATATCGCCATATCAACCTACATGGTATAAAAACTGCATTAATATCGCCATATCAACCTACATGGTATAAAACGGCACTAATATCGCCATATCAACCTACATGGTATAAAAACGGCACTAATATCGCCATATCAACCTACATGGTATAAAACTGCACTAATATCGCCATATCAACCTACATGGTATAAAACTGCACTAATATCGCCATATCAACCTACATGGTATAAAACTGCACTAATATCGCCATATCAACCTACATGGTATAAAACTGCACTAATATCGCCATATCAACCTACATGGTATAAAAACTGCACTAATATCGCCATATCAACCTACATAGTATAAAAACTGCACTAATATCGCCATATCAACCTACATGGTATAAAACACTAATATCGCCATATCAACCTACATAGTATAAAAACGGCACTAATATCGCCATATCAACCTACATAGTATAAAAACGGCACTAATATCGCCATATCAACCTACATAGTATAAAAACGGCACTAATATCGCCATATCAACCTACATAGTATAAAAACGGCACTAATATCGCCATATCAACCTACATGGTATAAATACGGCACTAATATCGCCATATCAACCTACATGGTATAAAAACTGCATTAATATCGCCATATCGACCTACATGGTATAAAAACTGCATTAATATCGCCATATCAACCTACATGGTATAAAAACTGCACTAATATCGCCATATCAACCTACATGGTATAAAACGGCACTAATATCGCCATATCAACCTACATGGTATAAAAACGGCACTAATACCGCCATATCAACCTACATGGTATAAATACCGTGCTGACTATACGTCAGATCTCTGCTCTAATCCACTATGAGGTTATGTTGACACGGGGAATTTCCATGCAGAATTCCGCCAGAAAAATTCAGCAAAGTTTACTGCACATTGAGTTGACTGCAGAATTCGGGGCGGATCCCGTTGAACTCTACGGGGCTTTACATTTCTGCGCACTCAAATTTTGCTCAAATACCACAAAACTGCATGAATTTCGCAACGAGCTTTGCATAACGGAATTTGAGCGGAATAGAGGAATTTCGATATTAGTGTTTATACAATAAATGTTCTCATTCCAGACATCAGAAATTGTTAAAAAATGGAGGAAAATCAACAGAACGTTTGTTAGGATTCCGGAACCTTCCGTATTTAGGGATTAAACCTTACTAGAGAAACGACCTGTGGGGGACGTGACAGATCAGAAAGGTGACGCAACGTGCACGAAACCTCTGCTCTGCCAGTAAGAAGCACAAAGGTCCATGATCTGGGGAAGTTCATTGGATCTTAAGTCCCTTTTTCCCAACCAGTGGGCCTCCAGCTGTTGCAAAAATACAACTCCCAGCATGCCCGAACAGCCGTTGGCTCTCCTGGCATTCTGGGAGTTGTAGTTTTGCAAAAGCTGGAGGCCCACTGGTTGAGAAACATTGTCTTAAGTTGTAAGAAATAAAGTTTACTCCGTTATGTTTGCGGTGTGAGGTGCGTTGCGGCACCATCCTGTGGTCAGCGCAGCGTTCCGTCGTTTAGCTGATTCACAGCCTGTAAATCCTTATTGTGGAGGAGAGGGAGCGGAGAGCGCGGGCAGGAGGGCGCAGGAGATAAATGTTAGCTCATTTCTTAAGTAATTAGTTACCTCCTCATCCCCGTGTTGTAATTGTGAAGAAGCTGTAATGTTTAATTAGTCTGTAAATGAAACCCCAATTTCATAATGGCCGCGTTGACAGCGTTAAGTGAGACAGGCGCAGAAGGGAACGCATTGTTTCAGCTGGAGATGAAGCCGTCCGTCAGTAAACCAAGCGTCTCGGGGAGAAAATGGAAATGATAAGCGAAGTGAGGCTAATTAGCAAAATCATCCAGGCCCCCGCTGATGGCTCTCCGGAAAGAGGGAGGGTGATGGGGCCGCTGAGAGAGCCATTAACTGGAGCTGATCCCTGACGCTCCGCGCAGCCGACAAACACCGCTGTCCGCTCCGAAGAAATCTCACAACAGGTCTATGGATATCATCAATATTCCCGCAAGATGGAACATTAGTCATGGAGATTCCTAGGGGATTCTTTCCTATATTTATGTGGGAAAGCTGGGTGACAATATGGCCACCGCAGAAGTTGTCCCCCCTGTGTCCAAGGATGTAACCTCGTATCTCAGTGCATAGACCTCCAGGGAATCTGAGAAAGTTCTCCTCACCTTCCCCTTCACCTTTTGCTTTTCCTCAATTCTCTTCCCTTTCATTCTTCTTATCCAGTGTTTCCCATCCAGAGTGCCTCCAGCTATTGCGAAAATACAACTCCCAGGATGCCCGAACAGCCTTTGGCTGTCCCGGGCATGCTGGGAGTTGTACTTTTGCTCCTCCTTTTCCACCTCCTGCCCTTACCCTCTGCTTCTTCCCATCCCTTCTCCTGCCCTAACCCTTTGCTCTGTCCCTTCTCCTGCCCTAACCCTTTGCTCTGTCCCTTCTCCTGCCCTAACCCTCTGCTCCTTCCCATCCCTTCTCTTGCCCTTACCCTCTGCTCTGTCCCTTTTCCTGCCCTAACCCTCTGCTCTCTCTTCTCCTGCCCTTACCCTTGTGCTCCGTCCCCTTTCCTGCCCTTACCCTCTGCTCTGTCCCTTCTCGTGCCCTTACCCTCTGCTCTGTCTCTTCTCCTGCCCTTCCCTTCTGCTGCCCTTACCCTCTGCTCCTTCCCCTTCACTCCTTCCCTTCCATTCTCCTGCCCTTACCCTCTGCTCCGTCCCTTCTTCTGCCCTTACCCTCTGCTCCGTCCCTTCTCCTGCTCTGACCATCTGCTCCGTCCCTTCTCCTGCCCTTATCCTCTGCTCCGTCCCTTCTCCTGCCCTTACCCTCTGATCTGTCCCTTCTCCTGCCCTTACCCTCTGCTCCATCCCTTCTCCTGCCCTTACCCTCTGCTCCGTCCCTTCTCCTGCTCTTACCCTCTGCTCTGTCCCTTCTCCTGCCCTTACCCTCTGCTCCGTCCCGTCTCCTGCCCTTACCCTCTGCTCCGTCCCTTCTCCTGCCCTTACCCTCTGCTCCGTCCCTTCTCCTGCCCTTACCCTCTGCTCCGTCCCGTCTCCTGCTCTTACCCTCTGCTCTGTCCCTTCTCCAGCCCTTACCCTCTGCTCTGTCCCTTCTCCAGCCCTTACCCTCTGTTCAGTCCCTTCTCCTGCCCTTACCCTCTGCTCCGTCCCTTCTCCTGCCCTTACCCTCTGTTCAGTCCCTTCTCCTGCCCTTACCCTCTGCTCCGTCCCTTCTCCTGCCCTTACCCTCTGCTCCGTCCCTTCTCCTGCCCTTACCCTCTGATCTGTCCCTTCTCCTGCCCTTACCCTCTGCTCCGTCCCTTCTCCTGCCCTTACCCTCGGCTCTGTCCCTTCTCTTGCCCTTACCCTTTGCTCCGTCCCTTCTCCTGCCCTTACCCTCTGCTCCGTCCCTTCTCCTGCCCTTACCCTCTGCTCCGTCCCTTCTCCTGCCCTTACCCTCTGCTCCGTCCCTTCTCCTGCCCTTACCCTCTGCTCCGTCCCTTCTCCTCCCCTTACCCTTTGCTCCGTCCCTTCTCCTGCCCTTACCCTCTGCTCCGTCCCTTCTCCTGCCCTTATCCTCTGCTCCGTCCCTTCTCCTGCCCTTACCCTCTGCTCTGTCCCTTCTCCTGCCCTTACCCTTTTCTCCGTCCCTTCTCCTGCCCTTACCCTCTGCTCCGTCCCTTCTCCTGCCCTTACCCTCTGCTCCGTCCCTTCTCCTGCCCTTACCCTCTGCTCCGTCCCTTCTCCTGCCCTTACCCTCTGCTCCGTCCCTTCTCCTGCCCTTACCCTTTGCTCCGTCCCTTCTCCTGCCCTTACCCTCTGCTCCGTCCCTTCTCCTGCCCTTACCCTTTGCTCCGTCCCTTCTCCTGCCCTTACCCTCTGCTCCGTCCCTTCTCCTGCCCTTACCCTTTGCTCCGTCCCTTCTCCTGCCCTTACCCTTTGCTCCGTCCCTTCTCCTGCCCTTACCCTCTGCTCCGTCCCTTCTCCTGCCCTTACCCTTTGCTCCGTCCCTTCTCCTGCCCTTACCCTCTGCTCCGTCCCTTCTCCTGCCCCTACCCTCGGCTCCGTCCCTTCTCCTGCCCTTACCCTTTGCTCCGTCCCTTCTCCTGCCCTTACCCTCTGCTCCGTCCCTTCTCCTGCCCTTACCCTCTGCTCCGTCCCTTCTCCTGCCCTTACCCTCTGCTCCGTCCCTTCTCCTGCCCTTACCCTTTGCTCCGTCCCTTCTCCTGCCCTTACCCCCTGCTCCGTCCCTTCTCCTGCCCTTACCCTCTGCTCCGTCCCTTCTCCTGCCCTTACCCTCTGCTCCGTCCCTTCTCCTGCCCTTACCCTCTGCTCCGTCCCTTCTCCTGCCCTTACCCTCTGCTCTGTCCCTTCTCCTGCCCTTACCCTCTGCTCCGTCCCTTCTCCTGCCCTTACCCTCTGCTCCGTCCCTTCTCCTGCCCTTACCCTCTGCTCCGTCCCTTCTCCTGCCCTTACCCTCTGCTCCGTCCCTTCTCCTGCCCTTACCCTCTGCTCCGTCCCTTCTCCTGCCCTTACCCTCTGCTCCGTCCCTTCTCCTGCCCTTACCCTTTGCTCCGTCCCTTCTCCTGCCCTTACCCTCTGCTCCGTCCCTTCTCCTGCCCTTACCCTCGGCTCTGTCCCTTCTCCTGCCCTTACCCTTTGCTCCGTCCCTTCTCCTGCCCTTACCCTCTGCTCTGTCCCTTCTCCTGCCCTTACCCTCTGCTCCGTCCCTTCTCCTGCCCTTACCCTCTGCTCCGTCCCTTCTCCTGCCCTTACCCTCTGCTCCGTCCCTTCTCCTGCCCTTACCCTCTGCTCCGTCCCTTCTCCTGCCCTTACCCTCTGCTCCGTCCCTTCTCCTGCCCTTACCCTCTGCTCCGTCCCTTCTCCTGCCCTTACCCTTTGCTCCGTCCCTTCTCCTGCCCTTACCCTCTGCTCCGTCCCTTCTCCTGCCCCTACCCTCGGCTCCGTCCCTTCTCCTGCCCTTACCCTTTGCTCCGTCCCTTCTCCTGCCCTTACCCTCTGCTCCGTCCCTTCTCCTGCCCTTACCCTCTGCTCCGTCCCTTCTCCTGCCCTTACCCTCTGCTCCGTCCCTTCTCCTGCCCTTACCCTCTGCTCCGTCCCTTCTCCTGCCCTTACCCTCTGCTCCGTCCCTTCTCCTCCCCTTACCCTCTGCTCCGTCCCTTCTCCTGCCCTTACCCTCTGCTCCGTCCCTTCTCCTGCCCTTACCCTTTGCTCCGTCCCTTCTCCTGCCCTTACCCTTTGCTCCGTCCCTTCTCCTGCCCTTACCCTCTGCTCCGTCCCTTCTCCTGCCCTTACCCTTTGCTCCGTCCCTTCTCCTGCCCTTACCCTTTGCTCCGTCCCTTCTCCTGCCCTTACCCTCTGCTCCGTCCCTTCTCCTGCCCTTACCCTCTGCTCCGTCCCTTCTCCTGCCCTTACCCTCTGCTCCGTCCCTTCTCCTGCCCTTACCCTCTGCTCCGTCCCTTCTCCTCCCCTTACCCTTTGCTCAGTCCCTTCTCCTGCCCTTACCCTCTGCTCCGTCCCTTCTCCTGCCCTTACCCTTTGCTCCGTCCCTTCTCCTGCCCTTACCCTCTGCTCCGTCCCTTCTCCTGCCCTTACCCTCTGCTCCGTCCCTTCTCCTGCCCTTACCCTTTGCTCCGTCCCTTCTCCTGCCCTTACCCTCTGCTCCGTCCCTTCTGCTGCCCTTACCATCTGCTCCTTCCCCTTCACTCCTTCTGGTCCATTCTCCTGCCCTTACCATCTGCTTCTTCCTTTCTGCTGCCCTTACTCTCTTCTCCTTCCCCTTCACTCCTTCCCTTCCATTCTCCTGCCCTTACCCTCTGCTCCGTCCCTTCTCCTGCCCTTACCCTCTGCTCCGTCCCTTCTCCTGCCCTGACCATCTGCTCCGTCCCTTCTCCTGCCCTTACCCTTTGCTCCGTCCCTTCTCCTGCCCTTACCCTCTGATCTGTCCCTTCTCCTGCCCTTACCCTCTGTTCAGTCCCTTCTCCTGCCCTTACCCTCTGCTCCGTCCCTTCTCCTGCCCTTACCCTCTGTTCAGTCCCTTCTCCTGCCCTTACCCTCTGCTCCGTCCCTTCTCCTGCCCTTACCCTCTGCTCCGTTTCTTCTCCTGCCCTTGCCCTCTGCTCCGTCCCTTCTCCTGCCCTTACCCTCTGCTCCGTCCCTTCTCCTGCCCTTACCCTCTGCTCCGTCCCTTCTCCTGCCCTTACCCTCTGCTCCGTCCCTTCTCCTGCCCTTACCCTCTGCTCCGTCCCTTCTCCTGCCCTTACCCTCTGCTCCGTCCCTTCTCCTGCCCTTACCCTCTGCTCCGTCCCTTCTCCTGCCCTTACCCTCTGCTCCGTCCCTTCTCCTGCCCTTACCCTTTTCTCCGTCCCTTCTCCTGCCCTTACCCTCTGCTCCGTCCCTTCTCCTGCCCTTACCCTCTGCTCCGTCCCTTCTCCTGCCCTTACCCTCTGCTCCGTCCCTTCTCCTGCCCTTACCCTCTGCTCCGTCCCTTCTCCTGCCCTTACCCTCTGCTCCGTCCCTTCTCCTGCCCTTACCCTTTGCTCCGTCCCTTCTCCTGCCCTTACCCTCTGCTCCGTCCCTTCTCCTGCCCTTACCCTTTGCTCCGTCCCTTCTCCTGCCCTTACCCTCTGCTCCGTCCCTTCTCCTGCCCTTACCCTCTGCTCCGTCCCTTCTCCTGCCCTCACCCTTTGCTCCGTCCCTTCTCCTGCCCTTACCCTCTGCTCCGTCCCTACTCCTGCCCTTACCCTCTGCTCCGTCCCTTCTCCTGCCCTTACCCTCTGCTCCGTCCCTTCTCCTGCCCTTACCCTCTGCTCCGTCCCTTCTCCTGCCCTTACCCTTTGCTCCGTCCCTTCTCCTGCCCTTACCCTCTGCTCCGTACCTTCTCCTGCCCTTACCCTTTGCTCCGTCCCTTCTCCTGCCCTTACCCTTTGCTCCCTCCCTTCTTCTGCCCTTACCCTCTGCTCCTTCTGTTTCTCTTCTTGTCTCTGACTTTTGGTGGTTGGACAGGACACGTTCTGCCAATCGCGGTGTTTACAGGAGCCGGTGACACCCGGTAGTCGCTCACTGCCAGCCTATGTGTATTATTCATTGCGATAATCTTCGGCGATTGTTATAAAGCGTGGCAGCGGCAGGCCCAGAGCGGCAGTGGCACGCTGGGTTCAGCCGCTCTCCTGCCCTCGCTGCTCTGAAATATTGGCATATACAACCATAAATCTCAATTTACAAGTGTGAGTGGAGCTCGGGGAGTACAGTCATACTAATGATCACGGCTCACGCTTATTTTTCATGTTACAACAGAGTTATAAATTTTTAAGAACAGCGGCTGCACAGACGGCTGCGGCTTTTATTTCTTGCGCTGGTTAACCCTTCCTGTGCCATCAGATGGTGCAGCATATTAATATCGGTAGAGTGGCCGGTGCTCCGCAAAACTACAACTCCCATTACTTTCCAGATAACCACTGGACTGTAAAATGTAAAACTTTTATTAAATGCAGTTTTTTTTCTTTATACTCATTGCCGTAGTGTGCCGTGTTATGTACATTTTTTTTTGTTACCTGACAGCGGTTTAGCCTCATAAATATAAAATATTCGTTGCATGATTTTGTATAAATCCCCTGATGAACCCTATTATGTTTTTGGGGAAAGAAACCCGTCGGGGATATAAGTTGTTGATTATTTATCTTGGTCTTATGGTTTGCACACCCAGTATTGACTACTTATCCATACATATTGTGACATCTTTTGGCGTGGCTTCGTCTGACTCATCTCTTTTTAATCTTTTCAGCTTCATTAACTAAAATTTTTTTTTTATTTAGATTATTTTCGGTCCTGTGATATTTAGTCTCACAATTTATTTTACTAATAGCAGTGTTTCCCCACCAGGGTGCCTACAGCTGTTCCAAAACTACAACTCCCAGCATGCCTGGACAACTGTTGGCTGTCCGGGCATGCTGGGAGTTGTAGTTTTGCAACAGTTGGAGCTGGTTGGGAAACCCTGGTCTAATCCTTCTCTTCCCCTCTGGTAGCTGCTCCGTTCCCGGTGTTGCTGCGCCTCCTATCGTTATGGCAGTTTCCGTGTCCCCTCCTGCCGCACCCATGTCGTCGACTTTGTGTCGCTCACTTGGTGAAATCTATAGATGTGCACGGTCTCATTACGCCCAACTGTCACAGCGATCCGCGGCCACATTCATCAGGAGTCCGATATTGAGCCGCAGCCTCTGGGTCCCAGCCCCGCTCTGTTCTCATAAATTACCGGGATTTTACAGGCCATAGATTGGCGCTGGCTACGTGAAGCCAAGGCGTAAAACAGGCGCCCAGTCCTGTGTGAACGAAGCTTTATCAGATCTGCAATTCTGTAACTTTCTTACAGAGATTAAGGCAAAAGTGTCTAAAACACATAACAAATGTCTTGATCAACTTGAATGCCTGTTTTTTTTAATGCAAATTGCATCGGCAAACGTGCGACACGGTGTTTTTTTTTTTTTTAAGTGAATTAACTTTTAAATCACCCCCCTTTTCCAATGTTTTAAATAAAATAATGTATTAAAAAATAAACATAATCATATATGGTACCGCAGCATGTGTAAATGAAAATATAAAGTTAGCTAAACCGCAGGGTCGATTGCGTACACGTAAAAATAAACACCAAAACTGTGCATTTTTGGTCACTTCATATACCATAAAAAAATTATAAAAAACATCAAAAAGTCCCAGCAAAATAAAAATAGTACTGATAAAAACTACAGATCACGGCGCAAAAAATGACCGTCATATAGCCTCGTATGCGGAGAAATAAAAAAGTTATAGGGGTTAGAAAACGACATTTTTAAACATACCAATTGGTAGATTCTTACCAAAAAACTTTGCGTAGAAATGGAAGCCCCCAAAAGCTCCAAAATGGTGTTTTTCTTTTTCAATTTCACCCCACAAATATATTTTTTGGGTTTTGCTGTAGATTTTATTAAATTAGTGATGTCATTACAAAGTACAATTGGTGATGCAAAAAACAAGCTGGGTCTGTAGGTGCACAATTGACAGAACGGGAGGAGGAAAAACCGAAAATTGGCTTGGTCCTTAAGGGGTTAAACGATTGTCAAGATTGTTCAGTAAATGGTCCCGAGGAGGAGACAGAAAACTTATCTTGATCTTGCAGAACCGGAGACATTCCCTTCTGTGCGGTCGTTCTGCCCTTTTGATGAGTGAGAAGGGGACTCAGGTGCGCAGCCATGCCAGGAGGACTACAACCACCAGCCGGTCATACCCAGCACCCTACAATATGCCCATTCAGTCTGGTAGATCTAGGCCCGGCCGTGGTTTAGGCGGCAGGAGCCGCAGAAAGTTTTCAGGTCACCAGTTTCACAAGTGCGTTGTCTGACATTCCCGGCGAGAGTCGCTCACTCAACAAATGGTTGTTTTGCAGACAGGGGCGATGACAGATTTGCGGCTGTTAGGGCACAGCCATTAAGTCAGTATCGTGGCTCTGACCTACGAGCGATGGAGTGATAGATGCAAGTAATTTGAAAGCCAAAGCTGCCATGAGGCTGCCCCTCTGAGTGAGACGTCCACATCCCCAGTGCATAAATAATGCACATCCCAGCAAACGTGCCAAACAACACGATTAACCCTACACGAAGACACCGCCGCTCACGCCTTATCCTCTGTCTGGGGAGCCGGGCACCGATACCCTTCACCTGGAAACTTTGGGAACTTTTTCCTGCAGATATATATAGATATCCAGGGGAACCGGTTTGGTGCTTTACATGATCAGCTCTCCATGTTATTACGTCAGGAGGATTGTTAAGACCCATCGGTCTATCAGCTGAGCTGCAGGGAAAGGGGGGGGGGGCAGATAGTTTTCCCTAAATTATTGGCAGCGCTAGAATTCACCGAACAAAGTCTTTGCAGAAACCGAACAAGCAGCAAATGTTCTCAAGAAGATTTCAGTTCTGAAGCTGCCGAATTGTGAATGCAAGATCTGGAGTATTTTATGTATTGCACTGCAGCCCTGGAGCCGGGCAGATGGGACTTTGTACTATCGGGATGATCTCTCGCTCTTCTGGTGTCCAGATACTATTTATTTATATAAAGATTCAACAGGGTGCTGCTTATCTTGGCACCTTGTGTTATTTTTGGGCTCACAGGTACAGGATACATAGTGCTGCTTATCTTGGCACCTTGTGTTTGTTTTCTGGGCTCGCAGGGACAGGATACATAGTGCTGCTTATCTTGGCACCCTGTGTTATTTTTGGCCTCACAGGGGCAGGATACATAGTGCTGCTTATCTTGGCACCTTGTGTTATTTCTGGTCTCACAGAGGCAGGATACATAGTGCTGCTTATCTTGGCACCTTGTTTTTGTTTTCATGGCTCACAGGGGCAGGATACATAGTGCTGCTTATCTTGGCACCTTGTGTTATTTTTGGGCTCACAGGGACAGGATACATAGTGCTGCTTATCTTGGCACCGTGTGTTATTTTTGGGCTCACAGGGACAGGATACATAGTGCTGCTTATCTTGGCACCTTGTGTTATTTTTGGGCTCACAGGGGCAGGATACATAGTGCTGCTTATCTTGGCACCTTGTGTTATTTTTGGGCTCACAGGGACAGGATACATAGTGCTGCATATCTTGGCACCTTGTGTTATTTTTGGGCTCACAGGGGCAGGATACATGGCTCTTCATATCTTGGCACCTTATGTTGGCTTCTAGGCTTACACGTGCAGGATACATGGCGCTGCTTATCTTAGTACCTCATGTTGGCTTGTGGACTTACAGAACTTTCCATGATATGGAGATAATCGGAGGCCATGACAATGAGTAGAGATCACCGCGCTCTGGACCATGATGGGATTCTCTAGCGTTCCTATATGTTCCTTCCATCCCCGGACAATAACTCCCACCATCATACACAAGTATCAGCTCGTTGGGACGCACACTGGGAAGATCCATCGCTGGTTGGAGAGACCCCCGTGTTGGAAGTTTGATAGTCGTCTCCTCTTATTACACTTGGTAAACGCCTCCCCGAGGACCTGTGAAGAATAGATTGTCTCCTCGGTAATGAGACGTCTATGGCAGGGGCCCCCATCTCACTCCGGGCCCCGACAGCTCTATGGGAGAGCAGTAAACAAGGCTGTCTGCGTAATGGGCCGATGTGTAAAATCTCCTTCCAGTCCATAAATCAGGCTGTGCATTCATTACCGCGGCGCTGCCTCTCTCCGGGGCCCGGGATCCTCGCTCCGTCACAGCAATTTGTTCCAGACAATTATCGCCGGCCTCCGACAATATTCCTCCCTCTAATGTTGGACATTTTTACTCACTACAGGAGTCATGTTGTCACCAAAAAAAATCTGTCCCCGGGGGGAAAGTGTGGAGGCCTCGTCAGATAATGTGTTAATTCTGCGTTGACACTTCGTCTATAGAGCGAGAGACCTGCGAGAGGCTTCACCTTCGATTTCATGTCAGACCCCAGTTATAGTATCAATGATCATAAATAAGGAGCCGAAAACTCAGGAGGGTCATGTGACCATCTTCACCTTTTTTATTTTTTTTGAACCAATGTGCCCCCAGCTTTTGCAAAATTTCAATTCTCAACATGCATGGGCAGCCGATAGCTGTCTGGGCATGCTGGGAATTGTAGTTTTGCAACAGCTGGAGGCACCCTGGTTGGTAATTACAGCTTTACACCCACAACTGATGTTTAGTCATTCAGGGCTGTGAACTGTGCACGCAGCTCTGGAGCTAATCGGAGTGTAAGATGTTCATGGAAAGCAGAGGCTTCACGAAATTACCTAACATTATATTAGAAAGAAGCGGAATTATAAGTGCAGCCCTGGATGTGATTGGAGTAAATGTAACAAGAAGAAAGCAGAATTATAAGTGCAGCCCTGGATGTGATTGGAGTAAATGTCACAAGAATGAGGCAGAATTATAAGTGCAGCCCTGGATGTGATTGGAGTAAATGTCACAAGATCAGTGCATTATTCGTAAGTTCAGAAAGTGCATCCGACCCTGTGCTGCACCAGAGCAGAGCGAATCCCCGTGCAGACACTGAACAAGCAGGAGTGCAGGGGAAATTGACATAAGGCTACAAACAGATCCAACTTCTCCTCCATGGTGCAATTTTATGGTGTCCCCCCCCCCCCCCACACACACATGGGGCATTTATTAAGAGCAGTCTCTCACACGGCTTCTCTAACTTGCGCGCCTCTTGGTAATTCCAGGGGAGAAAATATTTGCGAGCTCTGAGCTGCTAGAGATTTCCATTAGGTGAATATTGTAAAAACCATAGGAACTTCTGCTTCCTCCATGCCCCCTTTGTTTCAAACCACACCCCTTCCTCCACAAGCCCCCTCCCACTTGGCCCCCTCCAAACTGGCATAGAAGAAGGCCTGAAGAAGCGCCATATGGACCGTTGCCTGCAGTTTTCCCTGTGAGTCCGCTCCCCCGCACTATGTACTTGTGTTTCATTACGGTTTGTGCTGCGCTTTCGTTTTCTTTGAAGTGATGCATTCAGACTGGCAAAGAGTTGCACATTTTTTTTTGAACAGCTCAAGCCTGAGAGTTTTTTGTAGTTGAGAGTTTGTAATTTTTTATCGCCTTTTTGGGGCTAATAACTCCCCCTCCATAGCATATTTTCTGGCCTTTTTTCCACCTATAAAAGAAAAAATAAATAACCCACTATACCCAGAGTTTGCTGCTGTGTTGAAAAGCGGTCACTGAGCTTAAAAACGCCACTAAAGGATTAAAAAGGCAAAAAGAAAAGCACCACATGAGTGCAGTGTTACATATTTCTCTATACAGCAGAGCGCTCTGTACAGACACTGAACAAGCAGGAGACCTCATAGGGAACTGTCATCACACATACTGAGAGCGAACAGAGATATAGCAGAGCGCACAGTACAGACATTGAACAAGCAGGAGACATCATAGAGAACTGACATCACACATACTGAGAGCGAACAGAGATACAGCAGAGCGCACAGTACAGACATTGAACAAGCAGGAGACATCATAGAGAACTGACATCACACATACTGAGAGCGAACAGAGATACAGCAGAGCGCACAGTACAGACACTGAACAAGCAGGAGACATCATAGAGAACTGACATCACACATACTGAGAGCGAACAGAGATACAGCAGAGCGCACAGTACAGACATTGAACAAGCAGGAGACATCATAGAGAACTGACATCACACATACTGAGAGCGAACAGAGATACAGCAGAGCGCACAGTACAGACACTGAACAAGCAGGAGACATCATAGAGAACTGATATCACACATACTGAGAGCGAACAGAGATATAGCAGAGCGCACAGTACAGACACTGAACAAGCAGGAGACATCATAGAGAACTGACAGCACACATACTGAGAGCGAACAGAGATATAGCAGAGCGCACAGTACAGACACTGAACAAGCAGGATACATAGAGATGACATCACACATACTGAGAGCGAACAGAGATATAGCAGAGCGCACAGTACAGACACTGAACAAGCAGGAGACATAGAGAACTGATATCACACATACTGAGAGCAAACAGAGATATAGCAGAGCACACAGTACAGACACTGAACAAGCAGGAGACATCATAGAGAACTGACAGCACACATACTGAGAGCAAACAGAGATATAGCAGAGCGCACAGTACAGACACTGAACAAGCAGGAGACATCATAGAGAACTGACAGCACACATACTGAGAGCGAACAGAGATACAGCAGAGCGCACAGTACAGACACTGAACAAGCAGGAGACATCATAGAGAACTGATATCACACATACTGAGAGCGAACAGAGATATAGCAGAGCGCACAGTACAGACATTGGACAAGCAGGAGACATCATAGAGAACTGACATCACACATACTGAGAGCGAACAGAGATACAGCAGAGCGCACAGTACAGACACTGAACAAGCAGGAAACATCATAGAGAACTGACATCACACATACTGAGAGCGAACAGAGATATAGCAGAGCGCACAGTACAGACATTGAACAAGCAGGAGACATCATAGAGAACTGACAGCACACATACTGAGAGCGAACAGAGATATAGCAGAGCGCACAGTACAGACACTGAACAAGCAGGAGACATCATAGAGAACTGACAGCACACATACTGAGAGCGAACAGAGATATAGCAGAGCGCACAGTACAGACACTGAACAAGCAGGATACATAGAGAACTGATATCACACATACTGAGAGCAAACAGATATAGCAGAGCACACAGTACAGACACTGAACAAGCAGGAGACATCATAGAGAACTGACAGCACACATACTGAGAGCAAACAGAGATATAGCAGAGCGCACAGTACAGACACTGAACAAGCAGGAGACATAGAGAACTGATATCACACATACTGAGAGCAAACAGAGATATAGCAGAGCACACAGTACAGACACTGAACAAGCAGGAGACATCATAGAGAACTGACAGCACACATACTGAGAGCAAACGGAGATATAGCAGAGCGCACAGTACAGACACTGAACAAGCAGGAGACATCATAGAGAACTGACATCACAGATAACAAACACCGCTCTCTCTACATCTTGTCACTAAGTTGCTCCTCCTGTCGGTCCGGTCGCTGCCGTTCGCCTTTTCTGTCTGGTTACATCCTCCTGATTTGTTTACGCTGAATTAATGCGCCATGTCCGCGGCAGAGACAGCGTTCTCCGCACTGACAGATCTGTCCATTAGTCCGAGTGTCCGGCGCTCTCAGCACGACGCACGGGGATAATGGACGCTGCCGCCTCTCACGCTAAGACGCTTCTTATTAGTGATGTGTAAACAAACCTGATGAATGCGACAACGCGTCCTGCGCTCGGCCCTGCGAAATGTAAATGAACCGTAATGGCGGCAAATGGACCCAAAGTCGTTTTCTGTCGTCATCAAATATTAAAGAACATTGGGGCCGCGGCTTCACCGGAGAGGAGACGGGTAAGCGCCTAACAAGTCCATTCATTAACCGGCGCGGATGATGGATCTCGGGATCGCCGCTGTAATGAGAGATGCGCGGCTTTGGATAACGCGTCCGTCGTAATGAGCCCCTCCCCCCAGTATAATGCGCACGACCTGGAAGGCGTCTTATACTTTATTCTGAGTTATAGTGGGACATAATGGCCGCCCTCGTAGTGCCCCTCGGGGTGGTCACCCAGCTGCCCTGTACATCCCCTCATCATGTGTCAGTCCGTACTGGAGTTCTGTCGTGTGCATGAACCAGGAAGCTCAGGATGAAAAGAGCTATGAGCCCCTTTAGAGCCAGAAACTAAACCTTTTAAGATGCACATGATTGTGTGTATGATGTTGCGGGTTTTCCTGCACTGATACATTGTAACAAACAATCTGGACTGGAGAGAGATATACACTGCAGTGTTCTGTTCACAGGATTTTCTACAGTGGTCTCCTAACCGCAGACCTCCAGCTGTTGCAAAACTACAACTCCCAGTATGCCCGGCATGCTGGAAGTAGTAGTTTTGCTACAAATGGAGGTCCACAGTTATATCTTGTGACAATGCCCGTTGTCTCCAAACTCTGGAACTCCAGCTGTTTCAAAACTACAACTCCCAGCATGCCCGGACAGCCGTTGGCTGTCCGGGCATGCTGGGAGTTGTAGGTTTTGCAACAGCTGGAGGTCCACAGTTTGGAGAGCACTGGTGTAGACAATCCTGTGAACAGAACACTGCAGAATAAGTCTCCTGTCCTGAACATTTGTTACAATGTAACAGTCTAGGAAATATATGTAACAGTCTACTACAACTCCCACCCAGCATGCAATGGTTGTCCAGGCATGTTGTAGTTTAGCAACAGCTGGAGGTCCACAGTTTGGAGAGCACTGGTGTAGACAATCCTGTGAACAGAACACTGCAGAATAAGTCTCCTGTCCTGAACATTTGTTACAATGTAACAGTCTAGGAAATATATGTAACAGTCTACTACAACTCCCACCCAGCATGCAATGGTTGTCCGGGCATGTTGTAGTTTAGCAACAGCTGGAGGGTCACAGTTTGGAGACCACTAGTGTGCACTGATACATTGTACAGAAACAAGTTTTATATTGGGGCTTAGCTCAGAGAGGACTGATACATTGTAACAAACATTCAGGACATGTGCTCCCGCCCCTCCATATGTGGTTTGCCCCTTGTAGGCGGTGCTGACCTGAAGGTATCTTACCCCTTGTATGTAAGGCCCCCCCCCCCCCCCCCCCCGATCCATAGGTAGTTTTCTCCCTGTATATAGCACCCCCTGTAGGTAGCTTGCCCCTTGTATATAATCCCCCCCCCCCCTCCGTAGATAGTTTCTCCCCCTGTATATAGGACCCTCTAAATGTAAGACACTAAATGTAAAGACACCTACTCCCCTCCGCTCTCCCCCAGTAATTCTTTGAGCGGCCACTAGAGGCCTCTCTCTCTAGAAGAAGTGACGTTTCTGGCCTCTAGTGACCCAAACCACAGAGCTAGGACCCTGGTAGCGGTGATACCCCACAGAGGTCCTATCCGGTCCCGTTACCATCTTCTACACCAGTCTCTACACCAGGGGGTCCCCGGGAATCCCGATTTTGCAGGATTGTCTGCACTGATACATTGTTACGTCTCACAGTTCAGTCAAGGTTTGCCAAGGTTTTCAGTCTCTGTATGTAAACCAGTTTGACAGCAAGCAGAGATCTTTAAAATTGTGAAAAAAAATGATGTAACAAACATTTCTGTCCATTCACTCAGCCCGAGCGGCTCGAGCAGACAGAGTTACGTCAAGGTGTTTGATACCGTTGGTGTGAATGTCTGCCGCCTGGCGCTGGTCCGGGGAAGGCGCAGTCATTGACTAGTGCCGGGGATATTTATATTCTGTGGATCTTCAGAACCGAGCGCGGCGGAGCCGTCCTGTGTGACGCAGGTGCCTCCTGCCAGTCTCCTGTGAGGCCGGAGCTGTCACTTACTGTCAAGACAGATGGCAGAGAACATGGCAGCCGGGGGCTATCTGTTTCTCCCCCTGTAATCGCCTCCTCCTGCTGACATTTGAATAAAGTAGCGCTGCCTGTTCACTGTATGAACGCTGTGCCTGATGCTCCCGGGGCGGGGGGCCGCGCTATCACATCCCGTCCGTCTTATCACAGGGGTAATTTGATGATAACAAATAATCTGCTGCTGGAAAGGAAACATGTGTATCCGACTAAAGATTGGATGTAGGTGGATTGTGCCCCCGGGCTGCCGAGACGCGCAGGCAAATGTCCTTCTGTTTGACATACAGCGAGCGCGAGACCCCCGACGACTGTTAACCCCTGCACCACCGCCACGTCCTAGTGAAAGAATGTGGAGTAATTAGCCAGATTGTTAATTAAGAACTCTGGAATATGAGGAGGAGCGGCACCATGTAAGACCCATCACAGGGGAAGAGTTCGGGGGTCTCCCCCACAACATCACAGCCCCCAGAAGAGGATGAGGAACGGCAGGTGTGACCCACCACCAGAGTCCTTCCCCCAAACCCAATGCCACCCCCAAACCCCCTCTAAAGAGTGGTGCATTGTGTGACCCACCACCAGAGTCCTTCCCCCCAATCTCCCCCCCCCAAACTCGGTGCCACCCCCTAAAGAGCGGTGCATTGTGTGACCTATCACCAGAGTCCTTCCCCCAATCTCCCCCCCCCAAACTCGGTGCCACCCCCTAAAGAGCGGTGCATTGTGTGACCTATCACCAGAGTCCTTCCCCCAATCTCCCCCCCCCATACCCAGTGCCACCCCCTAAAGAGCGGTGCAATGTGTGACCCACCACCAGAGTCCTTCCCCCAATCCCCCCCCCAAACCAATGCCACCCCCTAAAGAGCAGTGCAATGTGTGACCCACCACCAGAGTCCTTCCCCAAACACAATGCCACCCCCAAACCCCCTCTAAAGAGCGGTGCATTGTGTGACCTATCACCAGAGTCCTTCCCCCAATCTCCCCCCCCCCAAACCCAGTGCCACCCCCTAAAGAGCGGTGCATTGTGTGACCTATCACCAGAGTCCTTCCCCCAATCTCCCCCCCCCCCAAACCCAGTGCCACCCCCTAAAGAGCGGTGCATTGTGTGACCTATCACCAGAGTCCTTCCCCCAATCTCCCCCCCCCCCCCATACCCAGTGCCACCCCCTAAAGAGCGGTGCAATGTGTGACCTACCACCAGAGTCCTTCCCCCAATCCCCCCCCCAAACCCAATGCCACCCCTAAAGAGCGGTGCATTGTGTGACCTATCACCAGAGTCCTTCCCCCAATCTCCCCCCCCCAAACCCAGTGCCACCCCCTAAAGAGCGGTGCATTGTGTGACCTATCACCAGAGTCCTTCCCCCAATCTCCCCCCCCCCATACCCAGTGCCACCCCCTAAAGAGCGGTGCAACGTGTGACCCACCACCAGAGTCCTTCCCCCAATCCCCCCCCCCAAACCCAATGCCACCCCTAAAGAGCAGTGCAATGTGTGACCTATCACCAGAGTCCTTCCCCCAATCCCCCCCCCCCAAACCCAATGCCACCCCTAAAGAGCGGTGCAATGTGTGACCTAACACCAGAGTAGAATATTCCAACGTTCTCCTCCAATCATCTCAATTTTGACCTAGCACCAGGGAAAAGTCCAGAGGTCTCTTCCCCCCCCCCCCCCCCCCGAACCATCACAATTTTCCATTTTACTATCTATACTATAAAATAATCTTGAAATGTTGTAGTTCTCAGTCTGTCCACTAGGCCTAAAGCTGAGAAGAGACGTCCTGTTATGTACGTGATGATAAGGAGGAGGCTGTTAAAAGGTGATATTTACAGTGAGCAGTTACATCAGTAGATGAGAAGACAATAGTTGAAGCTCACAGATCAGGCTCCCCCTCCCATGTAGAAGGACCTAGTCAAAGGTCACAGAGCATGCCCAGACACCTTTCTCATTCCTCCCAGCTATTGCAACATCTGTAAGCAATAAACCTACAGATATGAAGAGTGCAGCAGTCGGTTGCGGCTAAATCGCGTTGATTCTTAGAATTTTTGGAGATGTGACCTGCACTAAGTGTCTGCTACGAGATTTCCGTGTAATGTGCGTTTGATCGGCGGCTGATGTGCGACCTTCTTGTTCCGTCCACAGATTATTGAGGATCTTTCCATTATTTCAGATTCCTTTTCTCGTTGGCTCTTTGATCAGTGTAGACGATATCTGTTGTAAATGATGCAGTGAATGGCGGCGCTGGTTAATGCTGCTCAGGTAAATTGCACTTCTACGTTTATTTTGGCGACTCGTTAGTGATGGACGGAGACTCCGCTTACCTTTAGAATGGATGGAGAATGGGGCAGAAAACTGCAGCTGCACCTGACTGCACAGACTATAACATTCAGCGCTGTTGTGGTCTGACGTTCTCCTTCATGTGGACGGCCGGGTACATGTGGGCCACTTACCTCAAGAAGAGATGGCACCAGGATGCACTATGGGAAGGAGACAAGTCAGTGGGGGCAGTGTGATGGGCAATGTTCACTGGAGACCTTGTGTCCTGGCATCATTGTGATGGTTACTGTGATCTGTACCACCTACCTGACCATTGTACAGACCAAGTCCCCCCTTCATGGCAGCAGGACCCCCTAATGGCAGCAGGACCTCCTAATGGCAGCAGGACCCCCTAATGGCAGCGGCCTCTATCAGCAGGAAAATTCCCCCGGCCACACTGCAGACATTGATCAGGGATGAGGACCATGACAAAGAGATGAAGGAGATGACTTGATCCCCAGATCTCATCCAATCGATCATCTGTGGGATGTGCTGGAGAAACAAGTCCCATTCATGGAAGTCACACCTCACATAGGTCTATAGGGTCCATACCTTGGGTTCACATCACAGGTCTATGGGGTCTGGCCCCTATGGTCACAGCATAGGTCTATGGGGTCTGGCCCCAAGGTCACAGCACAGTCTATGTGGTCCAGGCCCCAGGGTCACAGCACAGGTCTATGGGGTCCAGATCTGGGGGGGTCTCATCACAAGTCTTACGCCTAAGGGGTCACATCACAGGTCTATGGGGTCCAGGCCTAAGGGGTCACAACACAGGTCTGTGGGGTCCAGGCCTTGGGGGTCACAGCACAGGTCTATGGGGGCCAGGCCCCAGGGTCACAGCACAGGTCTATGGGGTCCAGGCCCCAGGGTCACAGCACAGGTCTATGGGGTCCAGATCTCGTAGGGTCTCATCACAGATCTATGGGGTCCAGGCCTAAGGGGTCACTGCACAGGTTTATGGGGTCCTGGCCTAAGGGGTCACTGCACAGGTTTATGGGGTCCTGGCCTAAGGGGTCACAGAACAGCTCTATGAGGTCCAGGTCTTGGGGGTCTCATCACAGGTCTATGGGGGCCAGGCCCCAAGGACACAGCACATGTCTGTGGGCCTCGTCTCCAGTGGTCCAGCTGATGAGGACTGGCACTATGTTTTGTTGGTATTAATGTTATGGTGGGTGGGTGTACATGTGTCCCCCCTGCTTTGTACTCTTCATGGTCTTACTGTTGTAGTCATTTATCACTGGCCCTGGAGACGCTGACCCTGAGCGCAGCACTGATCTGATGGCGCCCAGCGCAGGACGAGCTCCGTGTAACCGATTGATGTTACTTTTGAGATCATCCACTGCTAAATTGAGAATCCGCTGTTCCATGAGAGTGCCCATCATGTGACCGCGTCCTGTCCTCTCTCTTCTGCTCCCATCGATCGGAATAACCTCATAAGACACTGACTGCGCGGACGGATCGATACAGAAGATAAGGAATATGGTGTCCCCGTCCTGTCACCCGCTTCGGGCCGCGTCTCCTCCCTCTCTCCTGGCTGATGAGGCCGCAGGTCAGGAATTGGAGAATTGACAGTGGAGTCGGCCGCCGCTCCGGCCGTACATCTCCCTGAAATCTCATTCATTTACTTGACACCATCTTGGTTCCTGGAGATCACAGGCCGCACTAAACCCAATTCCACCTGATGTCCCGACGCAGCCGCCATAACTGCAGGGTTGTGTATTAACCTCCTGTATCCTGCTCCGGCTATTGCTGCATCTGCCAGCACCGATCTGTGTATTTCATCAACATCGCCTTACGTAAATCTACACGCTGCAGTAAATGCTGACAATACGGCTGCACAGCGGCGGGAAATCACATGACTGAAATATCAGTTCCTCAATTTCTGGAAAAATATATATAAAAATAAAGTTGAGATCAAATACATTGATACGTTGATCCCTCTCAGTAGCTCCGACAAGGATCGGAGAAGTCATGTGTATGTCACATGATCCTTTGTAAAGCTGCCGATTGGCTGATCAAGTTAAGTTTAACCCTAAGTCAGACTGGTTGCTACGGTCACACTGTGTAACATTTTATTCAAAGAATTGTGGTTGTTACAATGTATCCATAGCAACAAGAATGTCAGACAGTTCGGGTCATCACATTGGGCTGGTTTCTAAAGTTTTTTAAAAGTACATTTAAGAGAATTCTTCACCAAGATCTCTGCTTGCTGTCAGTCATTGGATACATTGATATCTTATGAGATCATGCCCAGGGGTGCAGCACTCGTCACAGTGTGTCAGGATCCTCTTCATTCCTGTTTCCATTCACTGACAGCCGGACCATTACATTAAGCAGGAGCGTCCGGTGATAGTCATCGCTCTCCAGCCGGAGGAATCATCCTGTGGATTGTCAGAAGCTTCTTATTGTGAGGATGAATGTATAATCTTATAGACAGGCTGATAGATGCCAGGAGATTGCGCCCCCTCCTCGGCCATTGTTCTGCCGCCATCACCTTCTCCGACAGACCTTGTGCTACTAATGCATCAGTCCAATAGCCGAGCGCAGAGATTATCCGGAGCCTTTATCAGACGGAGAGGCCCTGATAATAGCGCTCAGCAAATCCTCGCTTGTCACAGATTAAACCGTCCGAGGCCACCGCCGCGCATTAGCCGCCATCTCATCGCCTCCTTTTATTCTCACTTTCTCCATCAGATTTTTCTCGACAATTGCATTGCAGGACTCTACGGCGACGAGAGTCAGGTTTAATCTGATCTGCGATTGGTTTTCCTGCCGCTGATCTCTGTTCCAGTATCGATCGGCGTTGCCCTGAACGCTCCTCACCTTGTTTGTCTGTAGGAAGTGATGTGATGAAAGACGTTTGTCGGGGTGGGGGGACGGAGAGAACAGATCTTCACCATAACCTGATACATAACAATTAATATAAAGCTGAGTGGCGGCCGACATGTGGAGGGGGGGGGGGGCTGGGGGACCTAGGAACGTGTCCTGACTGGGGGAGGCTAAATAGTCCTGACCTTCTGCTTATGGGATAGAAAGTGTAAAATAATGGACTCTGCTTATTTTCATCATTACTGAGGGGCGGCACTAAGTACGATTTAGTTTTGGCGTGGGGGGCAGCCATTCCTTTTATCATTCATAAGTTGGCCCTGTCTTGTCCAAATTCTAAGGCTGCGTTCAGATAGCTTAAAGGGGTACTCTGCCCCTAGACATCTTATCCCCTATTCGAAGGATAGGGGATAAGATGTCTGATCACAGGGGTCCCGCCACTAAGGACCCCCGTGATCTCTGCTGCGGCACCCTAGACATCCGGTGCGTGGAGCAAACTTCGCTCAGTCCTAGATGACTGGCGATGCGGGGTGGAGGCTCATGACGTCATGATCACGGCCCGCTCGTGATGTCACGCCCATGCCCCCTCAATGCAAGTCTGTGGGAGGGGGCGTGACGGCACAAGCCTCCGGTGCTACAATCGACGCTCTAAAGGAACGCTGGGTGCAGCAAGGAGATTGCGGGGGTCCCCAGCGGCAGGACCCTCATGATTAGACATCTTATCTCCTATCCTTTGGATAGGGGATAAGATGTCTAGGGGTGGAGTACGTCTTTAAGTCTTTCTAATGCAGATTTTACTACTGCAAAATCCACTGTACATGCATGAAGTAGGCTACTGTGTGCAGCAGAGGGCACCTCTTTGGGGGCAGGACTATGTGCATGGGCGGAGCTAAGCTTGGGTATTACCTAGGTTCAACCTGATTGTGCATGCCCCTGCGTTCCCTTCTCCTTTGCTAATGGTATCTATGGAGGGACACTGATGGGGGAGATTGGGCACGAAAAGCCGGATCTCCCCTCCCTACAGAGAAAGGGATATATAGTTGTGGTGTGTTGAGAAGGAGCTGAATAGGAATCTCTATCAGCATCGGACACTATATACCACCTAAAGAATACCCGCCACCCCAAAGAAATATATATATATATATATATATATATATATATGCATAACAAAGTTCACATAATGA
Organism: Hyla sarda; assembly: GCF_029499605.1. Taxonomy (NCBI): domain Eukaryota; kingdom Metazoa; phylum Chordata; class Amphibia; order Anura; family Hylidae; genus Hyla; species Hyla sarda. The sequence continues at coordinate 234,865,364 of NC_079195.1, forward strand.
AGTATAAAATGTATTGTGCAATCCAGAACAAAACCATAATGGTCTCATTAAATGGGAATGGTCACTTTAAAGAAAAATGTTATAGAGGCAAGTCTAAAATTTTGATTGGTCTGGGTCTAAGTGTTCAGACCCTGACCGATCCCTAGAATGAACCGGAAGAAGCGTGCACTAACCAGACAAATTTACACTGTAAGTCTATGGGATTTTCTCAGTCAGCGCATGCCTCGCTCCCTGCCTATTCTATTGATTGGTCAGGGCCTCTGCACTCAGACCCCGACCGATCAAAATATTCGACTTATCTCTAGAACACGTGAATTTTTTTTAAAGCGAAAGTGTTTCCCAACCATTGTGCCTCCAGGTTTTGCCAAACTACAACTCCCAGCATGCTAGTTGGGAAACAAATTTTTTTATTAAAGGGGTACTCCGGTGAAAAACAATTGTCAACTGGTCCAAGAAAGTTCTACAGATTTGTAAATGACTTCTATATAAAAATCGTAATACTTCCAGTACTTATCAGCTGCTGTATGCTCCACAGGAAGTTGTGTAGTTCTTTCCAGTCTGACCACAGTGCTCTCTGCTGCCACCTCTGTCCGTGTCAGGAACTGTCCAGAGCAGGAACAAATCTCCATAGCAAACCTCTCTTGCGCAGGACAGTTCCTGACACGGACAGAGAGGTCAGCAGAGAGCACTGTGGTCAGACTGGAAAGAACTACACAACTTCCTTCGGAGCATACAGCAGCTGATAAGTACTGAAAGAATTAATAATTTTATATAGAAGTAATTTACAGATCTGTATAACTTTCTTGCACCAGTTGATTTGAAAATATATGTATTTTTCCACTGGAGTACCCCTTTAAAACGTCACAAAAAAGACACTGACAAAAATGCAACATATTGGCCCTCATTTACTAAAGTCCAACCGACTCTTTTTCTCGGTTATTGCGCCTAAATGTTAGTCGCAACGTCTGTGCGACTAATTATGCAACCAAATTTTTGTCGCACAACCGACATTTTAGAAAACACTCCGAGTGTTTTTTTTTCCTCTCTGAAATGGGCGTGTTTTTTGCAAAAATGGGCGCTTTATCGACAAAAAAAAACAAAACAAAAAATACTCGGAGTACTTCCAAAATCACCCGACAAAAAGTGTCAGTTTGCCACACGCAATAACCGACAGCCAAGAGGCCGAGTGAAATTCCCAAAAATGGGGCGATTTGTAACAAGGGACCGTTCACCATTGTGTTTTGTGTGAAAGTAACTTGTTTTATAACCGGAAAACATTTTGTACAGTTATAAACACTTTTATGAATAAAGTATTTAATGTTTGGGTGATAATAATTTTTTATTTTTTTATTTTTACATTATATAACACCTGAATAATTTTAATGAGTAAATTGTTTATAAACAAACTAGTCCAAAACCATTTTTATTTATAAATGATCTATAAGGTCCAAAAAAAAAGTTTGTTTTACACGTTTGGAGTTTGTGCGACCAAAAAAAAAAAACGTGCGACAGAAAAATAACCGACATGTGCGACAGATTAGTAAATAAGCCTGGGAAATAAAAATGGAGTGATATAGAAAACACTCCACAATAAACACTCCACTTTTAGTAAACGAGGGCCGTTGCGTAAAATGCCAGAAAATTAAAAAGTTCATAAAAGAGAAACATATATATAGATTAGCTGGGTAATATAAAGTGCAAAGGTGACCAATAAATTTACTAAGCACCATGTTCAGGGTCAGTGTTTCCCAACCAGTGCGCCTCCAGCTGTTGCAAAACTACAACTCCCAGCGTGTCCGGACAGCCTTTGGCTGTCCGGACACGCTGGGAGTTGTAGTTTTGCAACAGCTGGAGGCGCACTGGTTGGGAAACACTGCTCAGGGCCATAAAAGTTACCAACTTAATATATTGATTTATTAGCATCAAGTACATAGCAGTGTTGCCTTTACAGTATATATGGCCAATACATCTATATACCCAGACTTACTGATATACAATAAAGTGCTAATACTAGATGCCACCACCAGTAAATGAAGAGTATGCAAGACTGCAGGAACCCTGCGGCTCCAAAGCGCAACCAGATGCGCGTTTCGGTTTTGCTCCATGTTCATATATGGCGAAGCCTTTCCGCCGCTGAAAAATCAATACGTTGTCGCTCCTGGGGTGGTGGCTACTGTCTAGTGTGGAGAGTGAAGCATGGGGCAGCTCTTTGGGGGTGGGTATATGTGCGTGGGTGGTACTAAGCATGAGCGTCACCAAGCTCCGCCCCCGCTTATACATAAATCTAGTTCTTCTTCACTTGTGGTGCCTATAGAGGGGTTTCCGGTGGGGCGGCAGAATTATTGCCCGTCGTTGCAGATAAACCAGATTGTTTTTGGGCACCGTAGAGATTGGCGCGCGCGCCCGGCGTTAATGCGGCGTATTTCACTTTAATTCTGACATATCAGGTAATGATCTTTTTGAAGCTCCTGGGGTATTATGTGCATGGCTGCCTTATTGAGCTCTCATCACCTCCTGATAACTTTATAGCCAAGATGAGGCCCAGAATTTATTATCAGTCAATGAAGCTCAATACTCTAACAAGGCGTGTAATAAGATATACATATTTAATGATCTGAAGTAAAACATTCTCTTAATGGGATGATGAGAAGGAGCCTTTTAATTTTCTTCCCCATCCCGGCCTCTTCTCTGCTCGGTAATGTCTCCATATAATGGCTTTATTATGGGGGGGGACGAGGGTTAAAGGGACAGCGCCGTTCACCTTTCTCCTCACGCTCTGAAGCTGCAAATTTTTACAAAAGCCTCCGGATGAATTTTGTCTTCGAATTTAAACTTATTGTAAATGTACATTTTTATTTTTATTTATTGTTTGTACAGTGGTCCCTCAAGTTACAATATTAATTCTTTCCAGGATGACCATTGTATGTTGAAACCATTGTAAGTTGAGGGATCACTGTATATAATTTATTAAAACAAATCAGATCCTTGTTCGCTCCTGATAGACATCACGGGTTATAATGGGCGCCGCTGGATTTGCGCCAGGATGTCCGGACACCGTTCTGCCGCACACTGCGCTGTTTTGTCACAATCTGCAATAAAGGATCCTAAGGGACTGTGCACGCGGAGGGATTTTAGGTGGAATTGGCGCTGAGTTCAGTGGGATCTCCGTGGCTCATTTCTGCACAGATCTGAATTCCACATGAAGAATTGACATGTAACGTACCATGAAGGCGGTGGAGTATTTCTGCTAGATAAGCACCGATACTGTATACTGGGGTGTTAGAGCTGTGTACTGGAAGGACTAGGTTTGTATTCTAGGGTGACTGGGTCTGTATACTGGGGTGACTGGACCTGTACAATTGGGGTGAATGGGCCTGTATACTGGTGTGACTAAGTCTGTATACTGTAGTGACTGATTCTGTATACTGGAGTGACTCGATCTGTATACTGGGGAGACTGGTTCTGTATACTGGGGTGACTGGTTCTGTATACTGGGGTGACTGGTTCTGTATACTGGAGTGACTGGTTCTGTATACTGGAGTGACTGGTTCTGTATACTGGAGTGACTGATTCTGTATACTGGAGTGACTGGATCTGTATACTGTAGTGACTGGTTCTGTATACTGGAGTGACTGGTTCTGTATACTGGAGTGACTGGTTCTGTATACTGGAGTGACTGGTTCTGTATACTGTAGTGACTGGTTCTGTATACTGGAGTGACTGGTGACTGGATCTGTATACTGGAGTGACTGGTTCTGTATACTGGAGTGACTGGTTCTGTATACTGTAGTGACTGATTCTGTATTCTGGACTGACTAGTTCTGTATACTGGGGTGACTGGTTCTGTATACTGGGGTGACTGGTTCTGTATACTGGAGTGACTGGTTCTGTATACTGGAGTGACTGGTTCTGTATACTGGAGTGACTGGTTCTGTATACTGGAGTGACTGGTTCTGTATACTGTAGTGACTGGTTCTGTATACTGGAGTGACTGATTCTGTATTCTGGACTGACTAGTTCTGTATACTGGGGTGACTGGTTCTGTATACTGGGGTGACTGGTTCTGTATACTGTGGTGACTGGTGCTGTATACTGGAGTGACTGGATCTGTATACTGGAGTGACTGGTTCTGTATACTGTAGTGACTGGTTCTGTATACTGGAGTGACTGGTTCTGTATACTGGAGTGACTGATTCTGTATTCTGGACTGACTGGTTCTGTATACTGGAGTGACTGGTTCTGTATACTGGAGTGACTGGTTCTGTATACTGGAGTGACTGGATCTGTATACTGTAGTGACTGGTTCTGTATACTGTAGTGACTGGTGCTGTATACTGGAGTGACTGGTTCTGTATACTGGAGTGACTGGTTCTGTATACTGGAGTGACTGGTTCTGTATACTGGAGTGACTGGTTCTGTATACTGGAGTGACTGGTTCTGTATACTGTAGTGACTGGTTCTGTATACTGGAGTGACTGGTTCTGTATACTGGAGTGACTGGTTCTGTATACTGGAGTGACTGGTTCTGTATACTGGAGTGACTGGTTCTGTATACTGGAGTGACTGGTTCTGTATACTGTAGTGACTGGTTCTGTATACTGTAGTGACTGGATCTGTATACTGTAGTGACTGGATCTGTATACTGGAGTGACTGGTTCTGTATACTGTAGTGACTGGTTCTGTATACTGGAGTGACTGGTTCTGTATACTGGAGTGACTGGTTCTGTATACTGTAGTGACTGGTTCTGTATACTGTAGTGACTGGATCTGTATACTGTAGTGACTGGATCTGTATACTGGAGTGACTGGTGCTGTATACTGGAGTGACTGGTTCTGTATACTGGAGTGACTGGTTCTGTATACTGGAGTGACTGGTTCTGTATACTGGAGTGACTGGTTCTGTATACTGGAGTGAATGGTTCTGTATACTGGAGTGACTGATTCTGTATTCTGGACTGACTGGTTCTGTATACTGGAGTGACTGGTTCTGTATCCTAGAGTGACTGGTTCTGTATACTGGAGTGACTAGTTCTGTATACTGTAGTGACTGGATCTGTATACTGTAGTGACTGGTTCTGTATACTGGAGTGACTGGTTCTGTATACTGGAGTGACTGGTTCTGTATACTGGAGTGACTGATTATGTATACTGTAGTGATTGGTTCTGTATTCTGGACTGACTGGTTCTGTATACTGTAGTGACTGGTTCTGTATACTGGAGTGACTGGTTCTGTATACTGTAGTGACTGGATCTGTATACTGTAGTGACTGGTTCTGTATTCTGGACTGACTGGTTCTGTATACTGGAGTGACTGATTATGTATACTGTAGTGATTGGTTCTGTATTCTGGACTGACTGGTTCTGTATACTGGAGTGACTGATTATGTATACTGTAGTGATTGGTTCTGTATTCTGGAGTGACTGGTTCTGTATACTGTAGTGACTGGTTCTGTATACTGGAGTGACTGGTTCTGTATACTGTAGTGACTGGATCTGTATACTGTAGTGACTGGTTCTGTATACTGTAGTGACTGGTTCTGTATACTGGAGTGACTGGTTCTGTATACTGTAGTGACTGGATCTGTATACTGTAGTGACTGGTTCTGTATTCTGGACTGACTGGTTCTGTATACTGGAGTGACTGATTATGTATACTGTAGTGATTGGTTCTGTATTCTGGACTGACTGGTTCTGTATACTGGAGTGACTGATTATGTATACTGTAGTGATTGGTTCTGTATTCTGGAGTGACTGGTTCTGTATACTGTAGTGACTGGTTCTGTATACTGGAGTGACTGGTTCTGTATACTGGAGTGACTGATTATGTATACTGTAGTGATTGGTTCTGTATTCTGGACTGACTGGTTCTGTATACTGTAGTGACTGGTTCTTTATACTGGACTGACTGGTTCTGTATACTGTAGTGACTGGTTCTGTATACTGTAGTGACTGGATCTGTATACTGTAGTGACTGGATCTGTATACTGGAGTGACTGGTTCTGTATACTGTAGTGACTGGTTCTGTATACTGGAGTGACTGGTTCTGTATACTGGAGTGACTGATTATGTATACTGTAGTGATTGGTTCTGTATTCTGGACTGACTGGTTCTGTATACTGTAGTGACTGGTTCTGTATACTGGAGTGACTGGTTCTGTATACTGTAGTGACTGGTTCTGTATACTGGAGTGACTGGTTCTGTATACTGTAGTGACTGGTTCTGTATACTGGAGTGACTGGTTCTGTATACTGTAGTGACTGGTTCTGTATACTGGAGTGACTGATTCTGTATACTGTAGTGACTGGTTCTGTATACTGTAGTGACTGGTTCTGTATACTGGAGTGACTGGTTCTGTATACTGGAGTGACTGGAGTTTACAGTGGGGAGAAGAAGTATTTGATACACTGGCGATTTTTCCGGTTTTCCTATTACAATACATGTAGAGGTCGGCAATTTTTTATCATATTTATTCAACTGTGAGAGACGGAATGTAAAACAAAAATCCAAAAAAATAAATTATATGATTTAAAAAAAATGTATTAGCATTTTATTACATGATATAAGTATTTAAAACATAACTTAATATTTTGTCCAGAAACCTTTGTTTCCAGTTACAGAGATGAAACGTTTCGTGTAGTTCTTCACCAGGTTTGCAGACACTGCGGCAGGGATTTTGGCGCACTCCTCTATACAGACCTTCTCCAGATCCTTAAGGTTTTGGGGCTGTTGCTGGACAATACGGACATTCAGCTCCCTCCAAAGATTTTCTATTGGGTTAAGGTCTTGAGACTGACTAGGCCACTCCAGGACCATGAGATGCTTCTTATGGAGCGCTCCTATATTGCCCTGGCTGTGTGTTTCGGCTCCTTAGTTGCCCTGGCTGTGTGTTTCGGCTCCTTAGTTGCCCTGGCTGTGTGTTTCAGCTCCTTAGTTGCCCTGGCTGTGTGTTTCAGCTCCTTAGTTGCCCTGGCTGTGTGTTTCAGCTCCTTAGTTGCCCTGGCTGTGTGTTTCGGCTCCTTAGTTGCCCTGGCTGTGTGTTTCGGCTCCTTAGTTGCCCTGGCTGTATGTTTCGGCTCCTTAGTTGCTCTGGCTGTGTGTTTCGGCTCCTTAGTTGCGCTGGCTGTGTGTTTCGGCTCCTTAGTTGCCCTGGCTGTGTGTTTCAGCTCCTTAGTTGCTCTGGCTGTATGTTTCGGCTCCTTAGTTGCCCTGGCTGTGTGTTTCGGCTCCTTAGTGGCCCTGGCTTTGTGTTTGGGGTCGTTGTCATGCTGGAAGACCGTGCCACGACCCCTCTTCAATGCTCTTACCGAGGAAAGGAGGTTGTTGGCCAAGATCTAGCGAAACATTGCCCCATCCATCCTCCCCTCAATACGGTGCAGTCGTCCTGTCCCCAATAAATGATGTTTCCACCTCCATGCTGACAATCGGGATGGTGTTCTTGAGGTTGTACTCATCCTTCTTCTTCCTCCGAACACGGTGAGTGGAGTTTAGACCGAAAAACTCTATTTTTATCTCATCAAACCACATGACCATCTCCCATTCTTCCTCTGGATCATCCAGATGGTCATTGGTAAACTTCAGACGGGCCTGGACATGTGCTGGCTTGAGCAGGAGGACCATGCATGCGCTGCAGGATTTTAATCCATGGCGGTGTAGCGTGTTACTGATGGTTTTCTTGGAGACTGCGGTCCTAGCTTTCTTCAGGTCTTTGACCAGGTCCTGCTATGTAGTTCTGGGGTGATCCCTCACCTTCCTCATGATCATTGATGCCCCACGAGATGAAATCTTGCATGAAGCCCTAGACTGAGGGAGATTGACCATCATCTTGAACGTCTTCCATTTTCTAATATTTGCGCCAACATTTGTTTCCTTCCACCAAGCTGCTTGCCTATTGTCCGGTTGTTCATCCCAGCCTTGTGCGTGGTGACAGTCGACCCCAATAGGACTCATAATCTGATCTGTTGATTTCCGGCACCAACAGGAAGAAGACTCCTTTGATTTTGCGATGTATTTTTCTCTGACCTTTTGGCTGATAACAGGAAGCAGTAGACACAATGTCCGGTCTCAATGTCCGGTATCAACGTGATAATATTCGGACACCTAATTTTCTGGATGCCGCTTCTGTTCTCGGTCCTTACCTGGTCTCTTTGATTCGTCTCCGGAGATAAATGGCAAGTAACGAGCGGCCGCTCTTTTTTCTGTCACTTTGCATAGAGGCTGCGAGCGGCGGTAAGTGACCCCATAGAGTGGCGTGTTCCTATTACTGGCGTCTTTCTGGGGCAGCGCTGCCTTCTGAGGATCCTACTGACTTTATTTTGCTTTTAGAACTCTTTTAATAAAACACTTTTTTTGGAGGTTTTCAAAGCTCCTGTCTTCATGTCACAGATTCCCCCACGCCGCGCTGTCGCACTCTCCGGGAGAGAGAGGACGATGGAGGAACGTGTGGGTTTGATCTGTCTCCTGCAGAACGGAGACAAAGGTAGCGCCAGTGATTCGGTGCCGGTGTGTAAAAATAGGCCACAGTCTCCCTGGAAGATGAAGGAGCCGCCACAAAATCAAGTTTTTAGTTCCCGGCTCAAACCCAGCAAAGTGCGCCACGCTCGCTTTGAGGGCCGCAATGATACTTTTTTTTATATATACGTATGAAAGAGAGAAACGAGGATCATGTTAGGACTTTTTGACACAGCCGCCACAGGGGACTTAAGGATACTGGGCCGAGCAGCCGTGTGCGGGATTCTGACTCTGCTGCACTCGCGGGGAGGGGGGGGGGGGGGTGTAACTCAGCAAGCAGAGGTACTGAGAACACGAGGAGTCCATAGAGAACGTTCTCTGGTGAGTTGTGTCCCCTCAGTGTACAGTTACAGGATTTTTGGAAATAGGTTCCTCTGAATAAAGGCGCTGGTCCCCAAATGTTATAAGCAGGTTTTATTTGCAATGCGTTTTGATCCCGGACAGGGATCGAAACGCGTTGCAAATAAAACCTGTTTATGACGTCACCCCGGGAAGTTCCTCGTGGCAGCGGTCCGGCCGTTTCACTCCAGATGCTACTGTAAGTGTTGTGCCCTGAGCGCAACACCTAAGGGTAAGAACCCATCTCTTTTTCGGATACATCTGTTAAACGGTCCTCACTAGGGGCGCACCTCCTGTTGTTTTTTCTTTCCTTTATATTACCCTCAGTGTACAGAGGATACATTGTATACAGAGGATACATTGGCCCTCATTTACTAAAGAATTGCTGACTGTTTTTATTGGTTTGTGCGCCTAAATTTCTGCCGCAGCGACCAAATGTGCGACCAAAATTTACATTTACAAATCCGAAAGTTTTACAAACACGTTTTTTTTTTACCTAGAAAAAGTTTTTTTTAGTTAAAATGGCCGTGGTCCCGACAAAATGCTAAAAACACTCGTAGTAAGTTGGAAAACACTCGTGTTAATTGTGTTTGCGGAAAAAAACGACCGCCAAGAGTATGTTTAAAAACTACCAAAAGCGAGTGATTTTGGCAAAGGCACAGCTTAACGTGGTGGGAAGTGCTTAAACTATATATTTTTTCATTGTTTTACAGTTCTACACAAGGATTTTTAGAATAAGCAATGCATTTTAAACTTTTTAAAATATGCCTTTAATTGTATTTATTTTTTTGTGGGGTGGGGGTTGTCCATTGAATTTTTTTTTTCTATTTTGTTGCTTAATTCCCATAAAATCTTGTGTTTTGCTTGTTTGGTTTGGCACATGCTATTGATGATTTGTATTCTATACCCATGATTTTTTTCTTTTAACTCGGAGTATGTGGGACACAAAAAAAAAAAAAAAACATGCGACAGTAAATGAACCGAAAATGACAAATTAGTAAATCAGATCCTAGAAAAAGAGGAGTGAAATCTAAAACACTCCAGAAAGAACACTCAGATTTTAGTAGATCAGGGCCCTTGTGTACAGGGGATACGTTGTGTACAGGGGATACGTTGTGTACAGGGGATACGTTGTATACAGGGGATACGTTGTGTACAGGGGATACGTTGTGTACAGGGGATACGTTGTGTACAGAGGATACGTTGTGTACAGAGGATACGTTGTGTACAGGGGATACGTTGTGTACAGGGGATACGTTGTGTACAGGGGATACGTTGTGTACAGAGGATACGTTGTGTACAGGGGATACGTTGTGTACAGGGGATACGTTGTGTACAGAGGATACGTTGTGTACAGAGGATACGTTGTGTACAGAGGATACGTTGTGTACAGGGGATACGTTGTGTACAGGGGATACGTTGTGTACAGGGGATACGTTGTGTACAGGGGATACGTTGTGTACAGGGGATACGTTGTGTACAGGGGATACGTTGTGTACAGGGGATACGTTGTGTACAGGGGATACGTTGTGTACAGGGGATACGTTGTGTACAGAGGATACGTTGTGTACAGAGGATACGTTGTGTACAGGGGATACGTTGTGTACAGGGGATACGTTGTGTACAGGGGATACGTTGTGTACAGGGGATACGTTGTGTACAGGGGATACGTTGTGTACAGGGGATACGTTGTGTACAGGGGATACGTTGTGTACAGGGGATACGTTGTGTACAGGGGATACGTTGTGTACAGGGGATACGTTGTGTACAGGGGATATGTTGTGTACAGAGGATACGTTGTGTACAGGGGATAGATACATTTTGTATCTATAGAAGGGATGGAGGTCCTTGGTTCTCGGTCAGGATGAGGGGATGGAGGTCCTTGGTTTTCGGTCAGGATGAGGGGATGGAGGTCCTTGGTTCTCGGTCAGGATGAGGAGATGGAGGTCCCCGGTTCTCGGTCAGGATGAGGAGATGGAGGTCCTTGGTTTTCGGTCAGGATGAGGGGATGGAGGTCCTTGGTTCTCGGTCAGGATAGGTGATGGAGGTCCTTGGTTCTCGGTCAGGATGAGGGGATGGAGGTCCTTGGTTCTCGGTCAGGATGAGGGGATGGAGGTCCTTGGTCCTCGGTCAGGATGAGGAGATGGAGGTCCTTGGTTTTCGGTCAGGATGAGGGGATGGAGGTCCTTGGTCCTCGGTCAGGATGAGGGGATGGAGGTCCTTGGTCCTCGGTCAGGATGAGGAGATGGAGGTCCTTGGTTCTCGGTCAGGATGAGGGGATGGAGGTCCTTGGTTCTCGGTCAGGATAGGTGATGGAGGTCCTTGGTTCTCGGTCAGGATGAGGGGATGGAGGTCCTTGGTTCTCGGTCAGGATGAGGAGATGGAGGTCCTTGGTTCTCGGTCAGGATGAGGGGATGGAGGTCCTTGGTTCCCGGTCAGGATGAGGGGATGGAGGTCCTATGTCAGGATGAGGGGATGGAGGTCCTATGTCAGGATGAGGGGATGGAGGTCCTTGGTCAGGATGAGGGGATGGAGGTCCTCGGTCAGGATGAGGGGATGGAGGTCCTCGGTCAGGATGAGGGGATGGAGGTCCTTGGTCAGGATGAGGGGATGGAGGTCCTATGTCAGGATGACGGGATGGAGGTCCTTGGTCCTCGGTCAGGATGAGGGGATGGAGGTCCTTGGTCAGGATGAGGGGATGGAGGTCCTCGGTCAGGATGAGGGGATGGAGGTCCTCGGTCAGGATGAGGGGATGGAGGTCCTTGGTCAGGATGAGGGGATGGAGGTCCTATGTCAGGATGACGGGATGGAGGTCCTTGGTCCTCGGTCAGGATGAGGGGATGGAGGTCCTTGGTCCTCGGTCAGGATGAGGGGATGGAGGTCCTTGGTCCTCGGTCAGGATGAGGGGATGGAGGTCCTTGGTCCTCGGTCAGGATGAGGGGATGGAGGTCCTCGGTCAGGATGAGGGGATGGAGGTCCTTGGTCAGGATGAGGGGATGGAGGTCCTTAGTCAGGATGAGGGGATGGAGGTCCTTGGTCAGGATGAGGGGATGGAGGTCCTTGGTCAGGATGAGGGGATGGAGGTCCTTGGTCCTCGGTCAGGATGAGGGGATGGAGGTCCTTGGTCCTCGGTCAGGATGACGGGATGGAGGTCCTTGGTCCTCGGTCAGGATGAGGGGATGGAGGTCCTCGGTCAGGATGACGGGATGGAGGTCCTTGGTCCTCGGTCAGGATGAGGGGATGGAGGTCCTCGGTCAGGATGAGGGGATGGAGGTCCTTGGTCCGGATGAGGGGATGGAGGTCCTTGGTCAGGATGAGGGGATGGAGGTCCTTGGTCCTCGGTCAGGATGAGGGGATGGAGGTCCTTGGTCCTCGGTCAGGATGAGGGGATGGAGGTCCTTGGTCCTCGGTCAGGATGAGGTGATGGAGGTCCTTGGTCAGGATGAGGGGATGGAGGTCCTTGGTCAGGATGAGGGGATGGAGGTCCTTGGTCAGGATGAGGGGATGGAGGTCCTCGGTCAGGATGAGGGGATGGAGGTCCTTGGTCAGGATGAGGGGATGGAGGTCCTTGGTCAGGATGAGGGGATGGAGGTCCTTGGTCAGGATGAGGGGATGGAGGTCCTTGGTCAGGATGAGGGGATGGAGGTCCTTGGTCAGGATGAGGGGATGGAGGTCCTTGGTCAGGATGAGGGGATGGAGGTCCTTGGTCCTCGGTCAGGATGAGGGGATGGAGGTCCTTGGTCCTCGGTCAGGATGAGGGGATGGAGGTCCTCGGTCAGGATGAGGGGATGGAGGTCCTTGGTCCTCGGTCAGGATGAGGGGATGGAGGTCCTTGGTCCTCGGTCAGGATGAGGGGATGGAGGTCCTTGGTCCTCGGTCAGGATGAGGGGATGGAGGTCCTCGGTCAGGATGAGGGGATGGAGGTCCTTGGTCAGGATGAGGGGATGGAGGTCCTCGGTCAGGATGAGGGGATGGAGGTCCTTGGTCAGGATGAGGGGATGGAGGTCCTTGGTCCTCGGTCAGGATGAGGGGATGGAGGTCCTTGGTCCTCGGTCAGGATGAGGGGATGGAGGTCCTTGGTCAGGATGAGGGGATGGAGGTCCTTGGTCCTTGGTCAGGATAGGGGATGAGCCATGACTGGAGGTCCCTGGTTCTGGGGATGAGCGGATGCGCAGGAGCCTCTGCTATGAATAGATCTGTCCGGCTGATTGTGATATATTGTTTTTCATTACCGCCTCCTGCTCCCGGACGCCCCACGTGTGGAAATCCTATTTATTCCTTAATTTGTTAAGAAGTCAGGGGAGGGGCGGCCTCCTTCCTTATCTGCGCCCAATCAGGGGGGGTAATTGGCTGAGGCCGGTGCGCGGCTCGGGCCTTGATGAAGAGATATGTGTCTACGGCGACTGTCCGGGCGCGCTGCCCCTGCCGCACCAGCCTCCCCGGCCTCAATTAATAATGATTTGCAAATGGCAGACAAGCAGTAACGTAGAAGGATGGTCACCGGCCTCTCTCCCCGCTCCCCTTAATTTCCTCCTGTAATATAAATTGCGCGGTAACGGAAAACCAGCATCATAAATTCTCAGATTAGTTATTCAGCGTAATAAATGGCTGCCTGTCCGCGCCGCTTCTCCTGTATCCACAGAGCTCCGGGCCGGGGACAGAAAGCCGCTCAGGATCCTGGGAAAGCAACGGCGCTGTTGGGTCCAGATTTAAAAACCAGGATAGCGGACGTCCCGCGCTCATTCCGTCCGCGTCTCCAGTGTCGCCTTCCGTTTTTATATAATGTAGACGATATTGTAGCGATGAGGAGTTTGTTACGTATAGAAATAGATCTTTTAGCGCCGTCACAGATTGTAGCGGAAATCAACAAATCCTGCATATCAGTGGTCTCAGGAATGGGGTACTCCAGCTGTTGCACAACTACAACTCCCAGCATGCTCCGACAGCCGTTGGCTGTCGGAGCATGCTGGGAGTTGTAGTTGTGCAACAGCTGGTTGTCCGGGATGAGAAGACGTCTGTCCCCCATTCTATTGCAGAACTACAACTCCCATCATACCCTGACATCTTGTCATTAAGGCCTCCTCTCTGTCAGCATTCCACAACCTGTGACAGAACTATAACTCCCAGCATGCTGTGGGAAACTAGGAGTTGTTAGCCGCACTGATCGTAACCCCACAAGTACTTTTTTTGTTTTTGTTTTGTTCTCTCCTATTTCTTCATACTCTCTGGTCGTTCTGTAGACCTGATTTCTGCTCATGAACCAGGAGGATCAGGATGAACAGGACTGTATGAAGAAGTGATAGTGTCTATGGGGGAAGTTGGCAGACAGCGGGTCATGTGGTGCCAGTCTCCTGTGCTGCTGCCCTCATCTTCTCCTTCTCTTCGGTTATTCTGACATTCTGCTTATGAATCAGGAGGCTCAGGATGAACAGGACTGCATGCAGGTATAAATGGTGTCTATAAGGGGACATTGCACTTGGTTGGGGAGCAGACGACGGGTGATGTCTGGTGGTGACCCTGTCTCCCATGTTCTGTTCTACCGCCTTGTTATTGTGCTCATGAACCAGGAGGCGCAGGATGAACAGGACACTTCGTATATACAGGTGGTGTCTATAGACGATGTCTGTGGGTGGGTGATGCCGGTCAGTGACCCCGTCTCCTGTGTTCTGCGCTGCCACCCTGTTATTCTGACATTCTGCACATGAACCAGGAGGCGCAGGATGAACAGGAAAGCTCATATATACAGGTGGTGTGTATAGACGATGTCTGTGGGTGGGTGATGCCGGTCAGTGACCCCGTCTCCTGTGTTCTGCGCTGCCACCCTATTATTCTGACATTCTGCACATGAACCAGGAAGCTCAGGATGAACAGAACAGCTCATATATACAGGTGGTGTGTATAGACGATGTCTCTGAGTGGGTGGGGGGTGTACGGCGGGTGATGTCTGGGGGGACCCCCGTGTGCCTCTCCCCGTCCCCTCAGTGTTTTGCATACATATTACTAACCCCCTCCATTACTTTCTCTTTTTACAGACAATATGCAAATCAGGTCATTTAGCTGAATGCAGAAGTTGATTTTCACTTTAACTTAATTACTATGATTTATGGCCCCCCCCCCGATCCTTGTAGTTCTATCATTACGCGGCCCCCACAATCGCACCTCCTCCCCCTCCCATCCATTGTAGTTCTATCACTATACAGCCCCCACAATAGCGCCCCCATCCCTGTAGTTCTATCATTATACAGCCCCCACAATAGCGCCCCCATCCCTTGTAGTTCTATCATTATACAGCCCCCACAATAGCGCCCCCATCCCTTGTAGTTCTATCATTATACAGCCCCCACAATAGCGCCCCCATCCCTTGTAGTTCTATCATTATATAGCCCCCACAATAGCGCCCCCATCCCTGTAGTTCTATTACGCGGCCCCCACAATAGCGCCCCCATCCCTTGTAGTTCTATCATTATACAGCCCCCACAATTGCGCCCCCATCCCTTGTAGTTCTATCATTAAACAGCCCCCATAATAGCGCCCCCATCCCTGTAGTTCTATCATTATACAGCCCCCACAATAGCGCCCCCATCCCTTGTAGTTCTATCATTATACAGACCCCATAATAGCGCCCCCATCCCTGTAGTTCTATCATTATACAGACCCCCACAATAGCGCCCCCATCCCTTGTAGTTCTATTATTATACAGCCCCCACAATAGCGCCCCCATCCCTTGTAGTTCTATCATTATACAGCCCCCACAATAGCGCCCCCATCCCTTGTAGTTCTATTATTATACAGCCCCCACAATAGCGCCCCCATCCCTTGTAGTTCTATTACGCGGCCCCCACATTAGCGCCCCATCCCTTGTAGTTCTATCATTATACTGCCCCCATAATAGCGCCCCCATCCCTTGTAGTTCTATTATTACGCAGCCCCCACAATAGCGCCCCCATCCCTTGTAGTTCTATCATTATACAGCCCCCACAATAGCGCCCCATCCCTTGTAGTTCTATCATTATACAGCCCCCACAATAGCGCCCCCATCTATTGTAGTTCTATCATACAGCCCCCACAATAGCGCCCCCATCCCTTGTAGTTCTATCATTATATAGCCCCCACAATAGCGCCCCCATACAGCCCCCACAATAGCGCCCCCATCCCTTGTAGTTCTATCATTATACAGCCCCCACAATAGCGCCCCCATCCCTTGTAGTTCTATCACTACGCGGCCCCCACAATAGCGCCCCCATCCCTGTAGTTCTATTACGCGGCCCCCACAATAGCGCCCCCATCCCTTGTAGTTCTATCACTATGCAGCCCCCACAATAGCGCCCCCATCCCTTGTAGTTCTATCATTATACAGACCCCACAATAGCGCCCCCATCTATTGTAGTTCTATTATTACGTAGCCCCCACAATAGCGC
Organism: Hyla sarda; assembly: GCF_029499605.1. NCBI lineage: Eukaryota > Metazoa > Chordata > Amphibia > Anura > Hylidae > Hyla > Hyla sarda. The sequence continues at coordinate 234,881,629 of NC_079195.1, forward strand.
CCCCATCCCTTGTAGTTCTATCATTATACAGCCCCCACAATAGCGCCCCCATCTATTGTAGTTCTATCATTATACAGCCCCCACAATAGCGCCCCCATCTATTGTAGTTCTATCATTATACAGCCCCCACAATAGCGCCCCCATCCCTTGTAGTTCTATCATTACGCGGCCCCCACAATAGCGCCCCCATCCCTTGTAGTTCTATCATTATACAGACCCCACAATAGCGCCCCCATCCCTTGTAGTTCTATCATTATACAGCCCCCACAATAGCGCCCCCATCCCTTGTAGTTCTATTATTATACAGACCCCACAATAGCGCCCCCATCCCTTGTTCTATCATTATACAGCCCCCACAATAGCGCCCCCATCCCTGTAGTTCTATCACTACGCAGCCCCCACAATAGCGCCCCCATCCCTTGTAGTTCTATCATTATATAGCCCCCACAATAGCGCCCCCATCCCTTGTAGTTCTATCATTATACAGCCCCCACAATAGCGCCCCCATCTATTGTAGTTCTATTATTACGTAGCCCCCACAATAGCGCCCCCATCCCTGTAGTTCTATCATTATACAGCCCCCACAATAGCGCCCCCATCCCTTGTAGTTCTATTACGCGGCCCCCACAATAGCGCCCCCATCCCTTGTAGTTCTATCATTATACTGCCCCCATAATAGCGCCCCCATCCCTTGTAGTTCTATCATTATACAGCCCCCACAATAGCGCCCCCATCCCTTGTAGTTCTATCATTATACAGCCCCCACAATAGCGCCCCCATCTATTGTAGTTCTATCATTATACAGCCCCCACAATAGCGCCCCCATCCCTTGTAGTTCTATCACTACGCAGCCCCCACAATAGCGCCCCCATCCCTTGTAGTTCTATCATTATACAGCCCCCACAATAGCGCCCCCATCCCTTGTAGTTCTATCATTATACAGCCCCCACAATAGCGCCCCCATCCCTTGTAGTTCTATCATTATATAGCCCCCACAATAGCGCCCCCATCCCTTGTAGTTCTATTATTACGCAGCCCCCACAATAGCGCCCCCATCCCTTGTAGTTCTATCACTATACAGCCCCCACAATAGCGCCCCCATCCCTTGTAGTTCTATTATTACGCAGCCCCCACAATAGCGCCCCCATCCCTTGTAGTTCTATCATTATACAGCCCCCACAATAGCGCCCCCATCCCTTGTAGTTCTATCATAATGCAGCCCCCACAATAGCGCCCCCATCTATTGTAGTTCTATCATTATACAGCCCCCACAATAGCGCCTCCATCCCTGTAGTTCTATCATTATACAGACCCCACAATAGCGCCCCCATCTATTGTAGTTCTATCATTATACAGCCCCCACAATAGCGCCCCCATCCCTGTAGTTCTATCATTATACAGACCCCACAATAGCGCCCCCCATCCCTTGTAGTTCTATCACTATACAGCCCCCACAATAGCGCCCCCATCCCTTGTAGTTCTATCATTATACAGACCCCACAATAGCGCCCCCATCCCTTGTAGTTCTATCATTATACAGCCCCCACAATTGCGCCCCCATCCCTGTAGTTCTATCATTATACAGCCCCCACAATAGCGCCCCCATCCCTTGTAGTTCTATCATTATACAGCCCCCACAATAGCGCCCCCATCCCTTGTAGTTCTATCATTATACAGCCCCCACAATAGCGCCCCCATCCCTTGTAGTTCTATCATTATACAGCCCCCACAATAGCGCCCCCATCCCTTGTAGTTCCATCATTATACAGCCCCCACAATAGCGCCCCCATCCCTTGTAGTTCTATTATTACACAGCCCCCACAATTGCGCCCCCATCCCTTGTAGTTCTATCATTATACAGCCCCCACAATAGCGCCCCCATCCCTTGTAGTTCTATCATTATACAGCCCCCACAATAGCGCCCCCATCCCTTGTAGTTCTATCATTATACAGCCCCCACAATAGCGCCCCCATCCCTTGTAGTTCTATCATTACGCGCCCCCCACAATAGCGCCCCCATCCCTTGTAGTTCTATCATTATACAGCCCCCACAATAGCGCCCCATCCCTTGTAGTTCTATCATTATACAGCCCCCACAATAGCGCCCCCATCTATTGTAGTTCTATCATTATACAGCCCCCACAATTGCGCCCCCATCCCTTGTAGTTCTATCATTATACAGCCCCCACAATAGCGCCCCCATCCCTTGTAGTTCTATCATTATACAGCCCCCACAATAGCGCCCCCATCCCTTGTAGTTCTATCATTATACAGCCCCCACAATAGCGCCCCCATCCCTTGTAGTTCTATCATTACGCGCCCCCCACAATAGCGCCCCCATCCCTTGTAGTTCTATCATTACGCGCCCCCCACAATAGCGCCCCCATCCCTTGTAGTTCTATCATTATACAGCCCCCACAATAGCGCCCCCATCCCTTGTAGTTCTATCATTATACAGCCCCCACAATAGCGCCCCCATCCCTTGTAGTTCTATCATTATACAGCCCCCACAATAGCGCCCCCATCCCTTGTAGTTCTATTATTATACAGCCCCCACAATAGCGCCCCCATCCCTTGTAGTTCTATCATTATACAGCCCCCACAATAGCGCCCCCATCCCTTGTAGTTCTATCATTATACAGCCCCCACAATAGCGCCCCCATCCCTTGTTGTTCTATCATTATATAGCCCCCACAATAGCGCCCCCATCCCTTGTAGTTCTATCATTATATAGCCCCCACAATAGCGCCCCCATCCGTTGTAGTTCTATCATTATACAGCCCCCACAATAGTGCCCCCATCCCTTGTAGTTCTATCATTATACAGCCCCCACAATAGCGCCCCCATCCCTTGTAGTTCTATCATTATACAGCCCCCACAATAGCGCCCCCATCCCTTGTAGTTCTATCATTATACAGACCCCACAATAGCGCCCCCATCCCTTGTAGTTCTATCATTATACAGCCCCCACAATAGCGCCCCCATCCCTTGTAGTTCTATCATTATACAGCCCCCACAATAGCGCCCCCATCCCTTGTAGTTCTATTATTACGCAGCCCCCACAATAGCGCCCCCATCCCTTGTAGTTCTATCATTATATAGCCCCCACAATAGCGCCCCCATCCCTTGTAGTTCTATTATTACGTAGCCCCCACAATAGCGCCCCCATCCCTTGTCCTATCATTTCGCAGCCCCCACAATTGCGCCTCCTCCTCCCCCATTTGTTTTTAATCCTTAACAAGTTTAGTGTTTTATTAGCTGGCATTAAGTGGACTGAAGTCGCAGGACGAGGAGGAGGGCCGTCCGCCGCCGCCATCGCCGCGCTTAATCGTGCCCGGATAATGGATGTATAATTGAGTCATTTGAATGCTTTTTTGCCTACAGGAGTGCGTGGCATTAAATGTATGAGCGCCCCGATTGTGGATCACATCATTATGCCGCCCGCACCCGCTCTTAATAAACAGTTTATGAGGCCTGGCGCAGACCCCCGCAGACGCCGCCACCTACCCCGGGCCGCACTCACTTCTGCCGAGTGATAAACTCTAATTAAGTCTAATATTTAAAAATATGGTAATGGGGACTGGTGTGAATAAGTGATCGCCATCTCCATAATTTCATTATTACGTAAAATACGCTAATTATTCTGAGGAGCTTATTACAGCGAGAGGAATCGGCGCCTAATACGGGGGGAGGGGAGGTTCCGGCCACTGACGCTTCCATCATTTACTGTATGTATTGTTAAAACCAGCAACGTCGTCCTGAACCCCCTGTGTGGATGATGGGAGTGATAGTGATCACTATAGGAGGATTATGTGGATGATGGGAGTGACAGTGATCACTATAGGGGGATTATGTGGATGATGGGAGTGATAGTGATCACTATAGGGGGATTATGTGGATGATGGGAGTGACAGTGATCACTATAGGGGGATTATGTGGATGATGGGAGTGATAGTGATCACTATAGGGGGATTATACGGATGATGGGAGTGACAGTGATCACTATAGGAGGATTATGCGGATGATGGAAGTGACAGTGACCACTATAGGAGGATAATGTGGATGATGGGAGTGACAGTGATCACTATAGGAGGATAATGTGGATGATGGGAGTGACAGTGATCACTATAGGAGGATAATGTGGATGATGGGAGTGACAGTGATCACTATAGGTGGATTAGGTGGATGATGGGAGTGATAGTGATCACTATAGGGAGATTATGTGAATGATGGGAGTGACAGTGATCACTATATGAGGATAATGTGGATGATGGGAGTGACAGTGATCACTATAGGAGTATAATGTGGATGATGGGAGTGACAGTGATCACTATAGGAGGATAATGTGGATGATGGGAGTGACAGTGATCACTATAGGAGGATAATGTGGATGATGGGAGTGACAGTGATCACTATAGGGGGATTATGTGGATGATGGGAGTGATAGTGATCACTATAGGGGGATTATGTGGATGATGGGAGTGACAGTGATCACTATAGGAGGATTATGTGGATGATGGGAGTGATAGTGATCACTATAGGGTGATTATGTGGATGATGGGAGTGATAGTGATCACTATAGGGGGATTATACGGATGATGGGAGTGACAGTGATCACTATAGGAGGATTATGCGGATGATGGAAGTGACAGTGACCACTATAGGAGGATAATGTGGATGATGGGAGTGACAGTGATCACTATAGGAGGATAATGTGGATGATGGGAGTGACAGTGATCACTATATGAGGATAATGTGGATGATGGGAGTGACAGTGATCACTATAGGAGGATAATGTGGATGATGGGAGTGACAGTGATCACTATAGGAGGATAATGTGGATGATGGGAGTGACAGTGATCACTATAGGAGGATAATGTGGATGATGGGAGTGACAGTGATCACTATAGGAGGATAATGTGGATGATGGGAGTGACAGTGATCACTATAGGAGGATAATGTGGATGATGGGAGTGACAGTGATCACTATAGGAGGATAATGTGGATGATGGGAGTGACAGTGATCACTATAGGAGGATAATGTGGATGATGGGAATGACAGTGATCACTATATGGGGATAATGTGGACGATGGGAGTGACAGTGATCACTATAGGGGTATTATGTGGATGATGGGAGTGATAGTGATCACTATAGGGAGATTATGTGGATGATGGGAGTGACAGTGATCACTATAGGAGGATTCTGTGGATGATGGGAATGACAGTGATCACTATAGGGGGCATTATGTGGATGATAGGAATGATGCACGGGGATGATGGTGATCCTGTGTGTGGATGATGGGGATCCTGTGTGCGTGGATGATGGTGATCCTGTGTGTGGATGATGGGGATCCTGTGTGTGTGGATGATGGTGATCCTGTGTGTGTGGATGATGGTGATCCTGTGTGTGTGGATGATGATGGTGATCCTGTGTGTGTGGATGATGGTGATCCTGTGTGTGTGGATGATGGTGATCCTGTGTGTGTGTGTGGATGATGATGGTGATCCTGTGTGTGTGGATGATGGTGATCCTGTGTGTGTGTGGATGATGATGGTGATCCTGTGTGTGTGGATGATGGTGATCCTGTGTGTGTGGATGATGGGGATCCTGTGTGTGTGGATGATGGTGATCCTGTGTGTGTGGATGATGGTGATCCTGTGTGTGTGGATGATGATGGTGATCCTGTGTGTGTGGATGATGATGGTGATCCTGTGTGTGTGGATGATGGTGATCCTGTGTGTGTGGATGATGGTGATCCTGTGTGTGTGGATGATGGTGATCCTGTGTGTGGATGATGGGGATCCTGTGCGTGGATGATGGTGATCCTGTGTGTGGATGATGGGGATCCTGTGTGTGTCAATGATGATGGTGATCCTGTGTGTGTGGATGATGGTGATCCTGTGTGTGTGTGGATGATGGTGATCCTGTGTGTGTGTGTGGATGATGGTGATCCTGTGTGTGTGTGTGGATGATGATGGTGATCCTGTGTGTGTGGATGATGGTGATCCTGTGTGTGTGGATGATGATGGTGATCCTGTGTGTGTGGATGATGATGGTGATCCTGTGTGTGTGATTGATGATGGTGATCCTGTGTGTGGATGATGGTGATCCTGTGTGTGTGGATGATGATGGTGATCCTCTGTGTGGATGATGATGGTGATCCTGTGTGTGGATGATGGTGATCCTGTGTGTGTGGATGATGATGGTGATCCTGTGTGTGTGTGTGGATGATGGTGATCCTGTGTGTGTGATTGATGATGGTGATCCTGTGTGTGTGGATGATGGTGATCCTGTGTGTGTGGATGATGGGGATCCGGTGTGTGGATGATGGTGATCCTGTGTGTGGATGATGGTGATCCTGTGTGTGTGGATGATGATGGTGATCCTGTGTGTGTGGATGATGGGGATCCGGTGTGTGGATAATGGGGATCCTTTGTGTGGATGATGGGGATCCTGTGTGTGGATGATGGGGATCCTGTGTGTGAATGAAGATTCTTTTTAGCCCTTTTTCTTTTACTTTGGTCTCTTGTAGACTCTTCCACCTGGAGATGGGAGACTATCTCTCATACCCGCCATTAATGTGCCCATAGGGTCAAGCACTGCCTGGTGCCCCCTGCAGTCGGGCTCCTCCTTCTGGAGGAATCATATGGACACTTTGTGCTCCAGCGATGAGGCCGAGCACAGGAGGGGAGGATACTCATTCCTGCAGACACATATGGCATGAAAAGTTTGGGGGCCCATCATGGTGCAGTATATTGGGGCCCACCATGGTGCAGTATATTGGGGCCCACCATGGTGCAGTATATTGGGGCCCACCATGGTGCAGTATATTGGGGCCCACCATGGTGCAGTATATTGGGGCCCACCATGGTGCTGTATATTGGGGCCCACCATGGTGCTGTATATTGGGGCCCACCATGGTGCTGTATATTGGGGCCCACCATGGTGCTGTATATTGGGGCCCACCATGGTGCTGTATATTGGGGCCCACCATGGTGCTGTATATTGGGGCCCACCATGGTGCTGTATATTGGGGCCCACCATGGTACAGTATATTGGGGCCTATCATGGTGCTGTATATTGGGGCCCATTATGGTGTAGTATATTGGGGCTCATCATGGTGCTGTACATTAGGGCCCATCATGGTGCAGTATATTGGGGCTCATTATGGTGTAGTATATTGGGGCCCATTATGGTGTAGTATATTGGGGCTCATCATGGTGCTGTAAATTAGGGCCTATCATGGTGCTGTATATTGGGGCCCATTATGGTGTAGTATATTGGGGCTCATCATGGTGCTGTAAATTAGGGCCCATCATGGTGTTGTATATTGGGGCCCACCGTGGTACAGTATATTGGGGCCCATTATGGTGCTGTATATTATGGCCCATCATGGTGCAGTATATTGGGGTTTATCATGGTACAGTATATTGGGGCCCATTATGGTGCTGTATATTGGGGCCCATCATGGTACAGTATATTGGGGTTTATCATGGTGCTGTATATAAAGGCCCACCATGGTACAGTATATTGGGGTTTATCATGGTACAGTATATTGGGGCCCATTATGGTGCTGTATATTATGGCCCATCATGGTGCAGTATATTGGGGTTTATCATGGTACAGTATATTGGGGCCCATTATGGTACAGTATATTGGGGCCCACCATGGTACAGTATATTGGGGCCTATCATGGTGCTGTATATTGGGGTCCATTATGGTGTAGTATATTGGGGCCCATTATGGTGTAGTATATTGGGGCTCATCATGGTGCTGTACATTAGGGCCCATCATGGTGCAATATATTGGGGTCCGCTTACATTATATGTACTCAGGTGAGCGCACGTCTACACGTCTCCTCTTCCATGGTCAGGTCTTCAGCCCGGTGACCCCAGATCTGATCCGTCTTCAGGAACAGAACTTTGTATCCTTCTTCCTTACATTGGGGTTGGGTCTATTCTCCGTAGACTGTTCCGGCAGGGATGGAGGCGCAGGTTCCCGGTGTCTCCTCCAGGACGAGATGAAGGAGTCTTGTGAATTGTAACATTGGTATTATACTGTCAGTGTCAGGTCACGGGGTTAATAGCTTCTCGTAATGCATCTGCCCCTCTCATTGCGAGCAATCTGCCCAGGATCCGCGCGCGGTCGATACTTTGTTCATTAGACGACCTGTTACTTGTGTCCCGTCGTCTGCAGCTGAACTGAGAAAGCAGCGAATCTGCAGCCGTCGCCTCCTGTAACAACCTGATGTCTTATACTTGACGGCGACTTTGCGGTGAGGACTGCGGCGGATACAGGCGTCACATGATCTGTTCCCTCTGTTAGTCGGGGTTACACGCAGCAGACGGATTCAGGGCACCGTTTTCTGTAAAGGCCACATCCTGGTGATTTGTTGAGGTGATGAGCGGCCAATATCTGTCCGTTTTATGATTTGCGGCCAGAAGATCGCGGCCGGGGCTCATACAGGCGTCAGGGAGGTCACTGGTATCCGCGATATATAGCGACTTCTGACACATCCAGGGGAGCGAGACCGCAACATGAACCAAAGTACCTGCACTTATCACAGGATGAAGTGACACGTCCGGTCTGCGGCTGACCACACTGACCCACCAGGACAACCCGAGGTATAGTCGCTAAGTCACCGAGCGCCAAAAGCAACTGCAACATTTCCGGTTAATAAAAAAGCAGAAATAAGCATCATGTGACCTTCAGACCATCACAGGTTAAATGTGCGAATTCTGTTACCATTGTGTCCTCACAAACGATCAATATCTTTGGCCTCCAATTGATCGTATTTATGTCATAAGTGATCCCTCTGATAGATCCCAGCCCCCTCCCCAGGATCCATCCATAGATCCCAGCCCCCTCCCCACTGGATCCATCCAGAGATCCCAGCACCTCTCCCAGGAGCTCCCCGTAGATCCCAGCCCCCTCCCCTGGATCCATCCATAGATCCCAGCCCCCTCCCCTGGATCCATCCATAGATCCCAGCCCCCTCTCCACTGGATCCATCCATAGATCCCAGCCCCCTCTCCACTGGATCCATCCATAGATCCCAGCCCCCCCTCCCCATGATTCCTCCATAGATCCCAGCCCCCTTCCCAGGATCCATCCATAGATCCCAGCCCCCCCTCCCCAGGATCCATCCATAGATCCCAGTCTCCTCCCCATTGAATCAATCCTTAGATCCCAGACCCCCGCCCCCTCCCCAGGATCCATCCATAGATCTCTGCAACCTGTCTTGGGATCCTCCTTAGATTCCAAACTCCCATCCAGTTCCCTCCCATGAGATTCCTGTCCCCAGTTTCAAAGACTCCCCCCTCCCCCTTGATCACTGCACCCATCCTAGATGCCCCATAGATCTCTGCACCTCTCCCAGGATCCCCCCATAGATCCCAGCACTTCTCCCAGGATCCCCCGTAGATCCCTGCACCTCTCCCAGGATCCCCCGTAGATCCCAGCACCTCTCCCAGGATCCCCCCATAGATCCCTGCACCTCTGCCTTGATCCCCCAGTAGATCCCTGCACCTCTCCGAGGATCGATTCCCCCCGCCCCCGTAGATCCCTGCACCTCTCCCAGGATCCCCCCAGTAGATCCATGCACCTCTCCCAGGTTCCCCCCGTAGATCCCTGCACCTCTCCCAGGATCCCTCCGTAGATCCCAGCACCTCTCCCAGGATCCCCCCCCCCCGTAGATCCGTGCACCTCTCCCAGGATCCCCCCGTAGATCCCTGCGCCTCTCCCTGGATCCCCCCGTAGATCCCTGCACTTCTCCCAGGATCCCCCCTTAGATCCCAGCACTTCTCCCAGGATCCCCCGTAGATCCCTGCACCTCTCCCAGGATCCCCCCGTAGATCCCTGCACCTCTCCCAGGATCCCCCCCCACAGATCCCTGCACCTCTCCCAGGATCCCCCCACAGATCCCTGCACCTCTCCCAGGATCCCCCCGTGGATCCATGTACCTCTCCCAGGATCCCCCATAGATCCCTGCACCTCTCCCAGGATCCCCCCATAGATCCCTGCACCTCTCCCAGGATCCCCCCATAGATCCCTGCAACCTCTCCCAGGATCCCCCGTAGATCCCTTCACCTCTCCCAGGATCCCCCCTGTAGATCCCTGCACCTCTCCCAGGATCCCCCCGTGGGTCCATGTACCTCCCCCAGGATCCCCCCGTAGATCCCTTCACCTCTCCCAGGATCCCCCATTGGATCCCTGCACCTCTCCCAGGATCCCCCTTAGATCCCAGCACTTCTCCCAGGATCCATCCATAGATCCCAGCACCTCTCCCAGGATCCCCCCCCCCGTAGATCCCTGCACCTCACCCAGGATCCCCCTGTAGATCCCTGCACCTCTCCCAGGATCCCCCTGTAGATACCTGCACCTCTCCCAGGATCCCCCCGTAGATCCCTGCACCTCTCCCAGGATCCCCCCCCCCCCATAGATCCCTGCACCTCTCCCAGGATCCCCCCCCCCCCCCATAGATCCCTGCACCTCTCCCAGGACCCCCCCCCCCAGGTAGATCCCAGCACCCATCTAAGAACCCAAATATTATTTAGAACAGCAGGTGACAACCTGACAGGAAGCTATTGGCAGCCATGATCGGTTGTCACGTTTTTTTTTTTTTTAATATTTTTATTTAAAAACCTAATTAATTGATAACTCATCACAAAGACGATCGGGTTATACACTGCAGAACATCGCGTCCTCTGCTGCCTCGCTGAACACTCGTCACATCCGTCACCTATCTGAGGCCACGACAGTTCACAGCAGACTCTGGGCAGAGACATTGTGGGGGATTCTCATATTGGTTGTGGTGCCCGGACCCCTGGACGATGAATATTCTGTCCATCTGAGTCCTCGGGCAGCACCGGGATAATGATGGGGGAACAGACGAGGAATTGGGGAAATTAGAAATAATGATCAATCTGCTGCGGCCTCTCCTGGTGATCTCTGTCCGCACCGACTGATCCTGTCAATAGAAATCTAATTCCATTCCTCTGCTGGAGAAATGAGGAGCGAAGAGCGAAGGTAATGGGGGATAATGAGCGGAGTTACTCTTAATATCCTGTCACCATAGGGGGGATCCAGGAGTCACCAGCAGATAAGAGAGTGCAGCTATGGAGTATAATACAGGATATAACTCAGGATCAGTACAGGATAAGTAATGTAATGTATGTACACAGTGATCTCACCAGCAGAATAGTGAGTACAGCTCTGGGGTATAATACAGGATATAACTCAGGATCAGTACAGGATAAGTAATGTAATGTATGTACACAGTGACCTCACCAGCAGAATAGTGAGTACAGCTCTGGAGTATAATACAGGATATAACTCAGGATCAGTACAGGATAAGTAATGTAATGTATGTACACAGTGATCTCACCAGCAGAATAGTGAGTACAGCTCTGGGGTATAATACCGGATATAACTCAGGATCAGTACAGGATAAGTAATGTATGTACACAGTGACCTCACCAGCAGAATAGTGAGTATAGCTCTGGAATATAATACAGGATATAACTCAGGATCAGTACAGGATAAGTAATGTAATGTATACGGTGACCTCACCAGCAGAATAGTGAGTACTGCTCTGGAGTATAATACAGGATATAACTCAGGATCAGTACAGGATAAGTAATGTAATGTATGTACACAGTGACCTCACCAGCAGAATAGTGAGTACAGCTCTGGGGTATAATACAGGATATAACTCAGGATCAGTACAGGATAAGTAATGTAATGTATGTACACAGTGACCTCACCAGCAGAATAGTGAGTACAGCTCTGGGGTATAATACAGGATATAACTCAGGATCAGTACAGGATAAGTTATGTAATGTATGTACACAGTGACCTCACCAGCAGAATAGTGAGTACAGCTCTGGAGTATAATACAGGATATAACTCAGGATCAGTACAGGATAAGTAATGTCATGTATGTACACAGTGACCTCACCAGCAGAATAGTGAGTACAGCTCTGGAGTATAATACAGGATATAACTCAGGATCAGTACAGGATAAGTAATGTAATGTATATACACAGTGACCTCACCAGCAGAATAGTGAGTACAGCTCTGGGGTATATTACAAGATATAACTCAGGATCAGTACAGGATAAGTAATGTAATGTATGTACACAGTGATCTCACCAGCAGAATAGTGAGTACAGCTCTGGGGTATAATACAGGATATAACTCAGGATCAGTACAGGATAAGTAATGTATGTACACAGTGACCTCACCAGCAGAATAGTGAGTACAGCTCTGGGGTATAATACAGGATCAGTAATGTATGTATACAGTGGCAGTATATAGGGGTCCTGTGTATTGGGGTTTGGGGGTCTTCTGTATAATCTGAAGTCTCTTGTATTCCCCTCGTTTCGTGGCTCCAGTTTCGTTGTTCTCTCAGGATTAGTCGGTGACCTGTGTGATGTAGGAAGCGGTCGCCGTATTCATTACCCGGAATCTGCCGCTTTAACATTGACGGATGAGTCGTCCCCCTGTGAGGCTCGGCGCGTGTTCAGACCATAAAACATGGCGACAGCTTAAATATGGAGCTGTTCAGCCGCACACCCCTCAGCGATCAGTCTTCCTGCTCCCACCAGATGAGAACATTACGGCCGCCTGCTCCGGCTGATGACTGCTGCTCCATGACCCTCATCTCGTCCCCCCTCCTGCCCCATAGACATTTCCTGCAGGTAACGTCCGGACCCCCATCATTTCTCACCTGCACTTCTGTAACCCATTACCGAGCCGTAATCTATAAACCAAACCGGCTCCACATCAATCCCCCCGTCCAGCTGGAATGCCACAGATAGAACTGCCATCGGGGACATGCTGGGAGTTGTAGTTTTTAGCAACAGCTGGAGGTACACTCATTGGAACAAACTGGACAATGGCTGTCTGGGCATGCTGGGGGTTGTAGTTTTGCAACAGCTGGAGGCACACTCATTGGGACAAACTGGCCAATGGCTGTCTGGGCATGCTAGTAGTTGCAGTTATGCAACAGCTAGTGGCACACTTGTTGGGAAAGACTGGCCAATGACTGACCGGGTATGCTGGGTGTTGTAGTTTTGGAACAGCTGGAGGAACACCAGTTAGGAAACACTTTCTAATGACTGCCGGGCATGCTGGGAGTTGTAGTTTTGCAACAGCTGGATGCACACCAGTTAGGAAACACTGGCCAGTGGATGTCTGGGCATGCTGAGAGTTTTAGTTTTGGAACAGCTGGAGGCACACCAGTTAAGAAACACTGGCCAATGGATGTCTGGGCATGCTGAGAGTTGTAGTTTTGCAACAGCTGGAGGCACACCGGTTAGGAAACATTGGCCAATGACTGTCTAGGGATGCTGGGAGTTGTAGTTTTGCAACAGCTGGAGGCACACTTATTGGGACACACTGGCCAATGACTGTCCGGGTATGATGGGTGTTGTAGTTTTGGAACAGCTGGAGGCACACCAGTTAGGAAACACTTTCTAATGGCTGCCGGGCATGCTGGGAGTTGTAGTTTTGCAACAGCTGGAAGCACACCGGTTAGGAAACACTGGCCAATGGCTGTCTAGGGATGCTGGAAGTTGCAGTTTTGTAACAGCTGGAGGCACACTTTATGGAAAACAGTGTACACAGGAAACTGTTCTAAAGGAACAATCGCAACTATTCATGTTTCAGACTGTCCACCGTGCTGCACATTCCAGCATCTTTCCTCAGCGCGCTCCCACATCTGCTGGATTTCCCATAATGCACCTCTTTGTGTCCTGTGACTGGTTGGGTTCATACGCTGCAGATATGATGCGTTGCGGAGTGTTGCCCGCTGTAGAGTGTCAGCTCACTGGTCTAGTCCACAGGGATGTCTCTGGTTATATTATCATTTTTTCGTTATCCGGTTGATCCGCAGCGGAGCGGCCTGCACATTACCCCTGGTTCATGGCCCGTTCGCTCCTAATCCCGCTCGCTTTATGTGCCCATTTTTCTTGTCCCCCTGACAGAGGCGCTAAGTGGATTTGTGCCTTGTGCGCGGCGGATTATCACATTACCTCAATGTCCTACATAAACATATTACTTTATATTCAATCGGCCTAATGAAAACCAAGCCGCGGCCGCGCTCCCCGCGTCTACCGTATGTGACTGATGGGGAAAGGCGCAGATGTATTAAAAAATGAAGATGCCACCGCCATATACCGCGGCCGCCCCCCGTATCATGGAGCGCGCTGGAAAATCAATATGGTTATTGTAGGAATATTGTCTATTGATATTGTAATAATACGACGGCGATTGATTTAGGGCCCAGATGTGAATGAAGGGTCAGTCCAGGGTGAGCGAGGGAACCAGACGCCCCCCGGAGCGCGGCCCCATCTGCCGCATTATCACCTGTCCGCGCCGTGTCACCGAGGTTACCGCCATCTGATCAGAAGTTCAGGATGAGTCACAGCGGCGTCCGACTGTAAATCAGACACTTTATAGCCCGAAACTGGAAAATAATGTAAATGGCAGAAGAGCGATCGCACCGCCGCGCCATTCTCAGTCATCTGCCTTACATTGTCCGTGTCTGGAGAGATTAAGGAAACACTGGCCAATGGATGTCTGGGCATGCTGAGAGTTGTAGTTTTGCAACAGCTGGAGGCACACCGGTTAGGAAACATTGGCCAATGACTGTCTAGGGATGCTGGGAGTTGTAGTTTTGCAACAGCTGGAGGCACACTTATTGGGACACACTGGCCAATGACTGTCCGGGTATGATGGGTGTTGTAGTTTTGGAACAGCTGGAGGCACACCAGTTAGGAAACACTTTCTAATGGCTGCCGGGCATGCTGGGAGTTGTAGTTTTGCAACAGCTGGAGGCACACCGGTTAGGAAACACTGGCCAATGGCTGTCTAGGGATGCTGGAAGTTGTAGTTTTGGAACAGCTGGAGGCACACTTTATGGAAAACAGTGTACACAGGAAACTGTGATAATTTGTATCCGTTTATCAGACGATCACCATCGACCAATAAAAACCCATCACTGGCGTCGGCCGACTGTGGCGCCATATTTACCATCCGCTGAACTTTCTCTGATGAGATTCGACTTTTTAGTAGTTTTATTAACAAAATAAATAACTGACAGATTACAGTGAACGTGCCGCCATATTGGCGTCTGGTTTACGTCACTAACACATTCACCTGTTAGGTCGTATGTTGTCGCTGCCATTATGGAGTCTTAAGGGCAGGTTCAGGCTCCGCCCATCGCTGACCGGTTGGTGCCGCCTTGTTGTTTCCGTCGCGCAGTTTTCGATTAGAGTTTATAAAATGTGGCGTCTCCCGGACGGTGCCTGATGTGTTATTAAATCAGCGGCTGCGGATTACATGGTAAAATCAATGAGGAGCTGTAATTGCATATTAGCCGCGTGTTCCGCCATTGTTATTTTATTCCGTTTTTTTTTTTATGTGGAGATAATTATAATAAGCGTGTTTACCGCGCCGCTGATAAGTGATTTACGGACGGGATCCGACCGCCATCTACAAAAGGTTTACAGGCTGAGAGGGAAGCCGCAATCTTCTGGGGATTGCACGGCCGCCATCTTGGTCACAGGAGACGAACGCAGATTGGTATAGTGTAAATACCAAGTGACACCCAAAATAAGGATGGGTATATATGGACTCTGCACAGTACAACTTCTCTTATCCTGTATATATGGGCAGTGCACAGTACAACTTCTCTTATCCTGTATATATGGGCAGTGCACAGTACAACTTCTCTTATCCTGTATATATGGACACTGCACAGTACAACTTCTCTTATCCTGTATATATGGACACTGCACAGTACAACTTCTCTTATCCTGTATATATGGACACTGCACAGTACAACTTCTCTTATCCTGTATATATGGACACTGCACAGTACAACTTCTCTTATCCTGTATATATGGACAATGCACAGTACCACATCCCTTATTCTCTATATCTGGACCGTGCACAGTACCACTTCCCTTATTCTCTATATCTGGACCGTGCACAGTACCACTTCCCTTATTCTGTATATCTGGACCGTGCACAGTACCACTTCAGTACCACTCAGGATCAGTACAGAATAAGTAATGTAATGTATGTACACAGTCTCATATACTGTATATCTGGACCGTGCACAGTACCACTTCCCTTATTCTGTATATCTGGACCGTGCACAGTACCACTTCCCTTATTCTGTATATCTGGACCGTGCACAGTACCACTTCCCTTATTCTGTATATCTGGACCGTGCACAGTACCACTTCCCTTACTCTCTATATCTGGACCGTGCACAGTACCACTTCCCTTATTCTCTATATCTGGACCGTGCTCAGTACCACTTCCCTTATTCTGTATATCTGGACCGTGCACAGTACCACTTCCCTTATTCTGTATATCTGGACCGTGCACAGTACCACCTCCCTTATTCTGTATATCTGGACCGTGCACAGTACCACTTCCCTTATTCTCTATATCTGGACCGTGCACAGTACCACTTCCCTTATTCTCTATATCTGGACCGTGCACAGTACCACTTCCCTTATTCTGTATATCTGGACCGTGCACAGTACCACTTCCCTTATTCTGTATATCTGGACCGTGCACAGTACCACTTCCCTTATTCTGTATATCTGGACCGTGCACAGTACCACTTCCCTTATTCTCTATATCTGGACCGTGCACAGTACCACTTCCCTTATTCTCTATATCTGGACCGTGCACAGTACCACTTCCCTTATTCTGTATATCTGGACCGTGCACAGTACCACTTCCCTTATTCTCTATATCTGGACCGTGCACAGTATAACTTTGGCGGCTCAGGTTTTCACCGTCCCGGCCGCTCGTGTCTCTGGGGGCGGTAGATCCGTGATTTGTCTCTGCTCTCGGCCGCTGACCCCCCCTCCCCCCGGACAAGAGACAATTTGTTGTGTGAATTGATAAGATAATCCGTATAAAGTCGCCGGGTCCTGGTCTGTGTCGCGGACGCGGTATTGACGCGGCGCCCGCTCTGCTCTATCGACCGCTTTGGGTTTGATGATATGGAAGTTCACGGCGGCTCTTTGTGTACAGGTCAGAGAGCGTGTAATCCCCCGCACCCGGCTAATCCCTGCCATTCACCGCCACCAATACTCAGCAATTATCCGGCGCGGTCAATACACGAGCGGCGTCTCATGTGTCATCTCCGTCCTCTGTTCAGGGCTCTGGGAAAGTCAGGTGACCGTGTGGCTTCTCACCTATAGATGACATCACCGGATGTGGAGATGAGCAGCAAAAGTCCTTTAATCCGGGAATTGATGGTCTGGAAATTCTTCACAATTTGTCTCCCGTCCATTTAGAGATAACTCCGCCTCTTCCTCTTTGTCTCCTGCGGCCGCCATGATGGAAGTTGCTGGGTGCAGAGAGATTATTCCGGCTACTAAGTTATTGGGGACATAACCCCGTCCATTAGCTAAGAAACCCTGAAATAGTCAGCGAGCGGCTCCATGTTCTGTGGACATGTGAGCAGAGCTGAGCGCGCGCCCGGAGCAGCTCTAAGCTTAATTAAAACCTCCGGTGTCATTGGTTCCTGTAGGTGACCTTATCCGCAGAATGTCCTTCGCAGTACACTCTGAGTGTGCAATGATGTGCATCCCGAGTATACAACATGAGTGTGCAATGATGTGCATCCCGAATATACAACATGAGCGTGCAATGATGTGCATCCCGAATATACAACATGAGTGTGCAATGATGTGCATCCCGAATATACAACATGAGTGCGCAGTGATGTGCATCCCGAATATACAACATGAGCGCGCAATGATGTGCATCCCGAATATACAACATGAGTGTGCAGTGATGTGCATCCCGAATATACAACATGAGCGTGCAATGATGTGCATCCCGAATATACAACATGAGTGTGCAATGATGTGCATCCCGAGTATACAACAACATGAGCGCGCAATGATGTGCATCCCGAGTATACAACATGAGTGCGCAGTGATGTGCATCCCAAGTATACAACAACATGAGCGCGCAATGATGTGCATCCCGAGTATACAACAACATGAGCGCGCAATGATGTGCATCCCGAGTATACAACAACATGAGCGTGCAATGAAGTGCATCCCGAGTATACAACAACATGAGCGCGCAATGATGTGCATCCCGAATATACAACATGAGCGTGCAATGATATGCATCCCGAGTATACAACATGAGTGCGCAGTGATGTGCATCCCGAATATACAACATGAGCGTGCAATGATGTGCATCCCGAATATACAACATGAGTGTGCAATGATGTGCATCCCGAATATACAACATGAGTGTGCAATGATGTGCATCCCGAATATACAACATGAGCGTGCAATGATGTGCATCCCGAATATACAACATGAGCGTGCAATGATGTGCATCCCGAATATACAACATGAGTGTGCAATGATGTGCATCCCGAGTATACAACAACATGAGCGCACAATGATGTGCATCCCGAGTATACAACATGAGTGCGCAGTGATGTGCATCCCGAATATACAACATGAGCGTGCAATGATGTGCATCCCGAGTATACAACAACATGAGCGCGCAATGATGTGCATCCCGAGTATACAACATGAGTGCGCAGTGATGTGCATCCCGAATATACAACAACATGAGCATGCAATGATGTGCATCCCGAATATACAACATGAGCGTGCAATGATGTGCATCCCGAATATACAACATGAGCGTGCAATGATGTGCATCCCGAATATACAACAACATGAGCGTGCAATAATGTGCATCCCAAGTATACAACAACATGAGTGTGCAATGATGTGCATCCCAAGTATACAACAACATGAGCGTGCAATGATGTGCATCCCAAGTATACAACAACATGAGTGTGCAATGATGTGCATCCTGAGTATACAACATGAGCGTGCAATGATGTGCATCCTGAATATACAACAACATGAGCGCGCAATGATGTGCATCCTGAATATACAACAACATGAGCGCGCAATGATGTGCATCTTGAATATACAACATGAGCGCGCAATGATGTGCATCCCGAGTATACAACAACATGAGCGCACAATGATGTGCATCCCGAGTATACAACAACATGAGTGCACAATGATGTGCATCCCAAGTATACAACAACATGAGCGCGCAATGATGTGCATCCCGAGTATACAACATGAGCGTGCTATGATGTGCATCCCAAGTATACAACAACATGAGCGTGCAATGATGTGCATCCCGAGTATACAACATGAGCGTGCAGTGATGTGCATCCCGAATATGCAACAACATGAGTGCGCAATGATGTGCATCCCAAGTATACAACAACATGAGTGCGCAGTGATGTGCATCCCGAATATGCAACAACATGAGTGCGCAATGATGTGCATCCCGAATATACAATAACATGAGCACGCAATGATGTGCATCCCAAGTATACAACAACATGAGTGCGCAATGATGTGCATCCCGAATATACAACAACATGAGCGCGCAATGATGTGCATCCCAAGTATACAACATGAGTGCGCAATGATGTGCATCCCGAATATACAACAACATGAGCGTGCTATGATGTGCATCCTGAGTATACAACATGAGCGTGCAATGATGTGCATCCTGAATATACAACAACATGAGCGCGCAATGATGTGCATCCTGAATATACAACAACATGAGCGCGCAATGATGTGCATCCTGAATATACAACATGAACGTGCAATGATGTGCATCCCGAGTATACAACAACATGAGCGCACAATGATGTGCATCCTGAATATACAACATGAGCGCGCAATGATGTGCATCCCAAGTATACAACAACATGAGCGCACAATGATGTGCATCCCAAGTATACAACAACATGAGCGCGCAATGATGTGCATCCCAAGTATACAACAACATGAGCGTGCTATGATGTGCATCCCGAGTATACAACAACATGAGTGCGCAGTGATGTGCATCACAAGTATACAACAACATGAGCGCGCAATGATGTGCATCCCGAATATACAACATGAGCGTGCAATGATGTGCATCCCGAATATATACATTATGAGCGCGCAATGATGTGCATCCCGAGTATACAACAACATGAGCGCTCAATGATGTGCATCATTAGTATACAACATGAGCACGCAATGATGTGCATCCTGAGTATACAACATGAGCATGCAATGATGTGCATCCCGAGTATACAACAACATGAGCGTGCAATGATGTGCATCCTAAATATACAACAACATGAGCGTGCAATGATGTGCATCCCGAGTATACAACAACAATCACCTATAGACCACCTTGGTGGTCCAACAAAACCCCTTTTCCCATATATTAAGATTAAAATGCACTTTAATTCTAGGCACACCAGTTGTGATTAAAATTCCGGTGCATAAACTCCCTGTATTCTGTATTGGGATCTTTGTACCATACTGGTCACATTTGTTGTGTATCCACATGCACTGCAGTTGCTATGTGGTTAAGAGTAAAGGAGCTATGCACTGATATTAAAACACTAAACCTCAGCCCCCCTCGACATGTTTCGCTGTGGATACAGCTTTGTCAAGAGGTAACAGGGCACCTGTTACCTCTTGACAAAGCTGTATCCACAGCGAAACATGGGATGCACATGAGCGTGCAATGATGTGCATCCCAAGTATACAACAACTTGAGTGCGCAATGATGTGCATCCCAAGTATGCAACAACATGAGCGCGCAATGATGTGCATCCCGAGTATGCAACAACATGAGCGCGCAATGATGTGCATCCCGAGTATACAACAACATGAGCGCGCAATGATGTGCATCCCGAGTATACAACAACATGAGCGCGCAATGATGTGCATCCCGAGTATACAACAACATGAGCGCGCAATGATGTGCATCCCAAGTATGCAACAACATGAGCGCGCAATGATGTGCATCCCGAGTATACAACAACATGAGCGCGCAATGATGTGCATCCCAAGTATACAACAACATGAGCGCGCAATGATGTGCATCCCGAGTATACAACAACATGAGTGTGCAATGATGTGCATCCCAAGTATACAACAACATGAGCGCGCAATGATGTGCATCCCGAGTATATAACAACATGAGCATGCAATGATGTGCATCCTAAATATACAACAACATGAGCGTGCAATGATGTGCATCCCGAGTATACAACATGAGCGGGCAATGATTTGCATCCCGAGTATACAACAACATGAGTGTGCAATGATGTGCATCCCAAGTATACAACAACATGAGCGTGCAATGATGTGCATCCCGAGTATACAACAACATGAGCGTGCTATGATGTGCATCCCGAGTATACAACATGAGCGTGCAATGATGTGCATCCCGAGTATACAACAACATGAGCGTGCAATGATGTGCATCCTAAATATACAACAACATGAGCGTGCAATGATGTGCATCCCGAGTATACAACAACAGGAGTGTGCAATGATGTGCATCCCAAGTATACAACAACATGAGCACGCAATGATGTGCATCCCAAGTATACAACAACATGAGCGTGCAATGATGTGCATCCTAAATATACAACAACATGAGCGTGCAATAATGTGCATCCCGAGTATACAACAACATGAGCGTGCAATGATGTGGATCCCGAGTATACAACAACATGAGCGTGCAATGATGTGCATCCTAAATATACAACAACATGAGCGTGCAATGATGTGCATCCTAAATATACAACATGAGCGTGCAATGATGTGCATCCTAAATATACAACAACATGAGCGGGCAATGATGTGCATCCCGAGTATACAACAACATGAGCGGGCAATGACTTGCATCACAAGTGCACAACTACATGAGCGCATGTACAGAACCACTACTGTGCAGTGTAGACATCACAGATCTTTATGTTTCTAGCTCTTCTCCCACTGACATGAATGGAGGATGTAGTGTGGGCTGTCATGTGAGCTGTCACGTGGGCTGTCATTTGTGCTGTCACGGCTGTCATGTGGGCTGTAACAGCTGTTATGTGGACTGACACGGCTCTCATGTGGCTATTACTACCTCAATACCTCTTGCAATTGGCAAAGGGAGAATATACTCCTGAAACGCGTCTTGCTCCTATTTTATTGTTTTTAGTAGATGTGTCAATAATAATACACTGCTCAAAAACCTAAAGGTCTCCCTGCGATAACACATCGTAGATCTGAATGAATGAAACAATCGTATGAAATCCTTTCGTCTTTACATAGTTGAATGCGCTGACATCAAAATCACCAAAAATGATCAATGGAAATCATTAACCCCTGAAGGTCTGGATATGGAGTCACCCTCAAAATCACAGTGGAAAACCCCACTACAGGCTGATCCAACTTTATGTAATGTCCTTAATACAAGTCCCAATGAGGCTCAGTAGTGTGTGTGTGGCCTCCACGTGCCCGTATGACCTCCCCGCCTGGGCATGATCCTGATGAGGTGGAGGATGGTCTCCTGAGGGATGTCCTCCCAGACCTGGACTAAAGCATCCGCCAACTCCTGGACAGTCTGTGGTGGATGGAGCGAGACGTCCCAGATGTGCTCAATCGGATTCAGGGGAACGGGCGGCCAGTCCATAGCATCAATGCCTTCCTCTTGTAGGAACTGCTGACACACTCCAGCCACATGAGGTCTAGCATTGTCTTGTATTAGGAGGAACCCAGGGCCAACCGCACCAGCATATGGTCTCACAAGGGGTCTGAGGATCTCATCTCGGTACCTAATGGCAGTCAGGCTACCTCTGGCAAGCACATGGAGGGCTGTGCGGCCCCCCAAAGAAATGCCACCCCACACCATTACTGACCCACCGCCAAACCGGTCATGCTGGAGGATGTTGCAGGCAGCAGAACGTTCTCCACGGGGTCTCCAGACTCTGTCACGTCTGTCACATGTGCTCAGTGTGAACCTGTTTTCATGTGTGAAGAGCACAGGGCACCAGTGGTGAATTTGCCAATCTTGGTGTTCTCTGGCAAATGCCAAACGTCCTTCACGGTGTTGGGCTGTAAGCACGACCGCCACCTGTGGACGTCGGGCCCTCATACCGCCCTCATGGAGGCTGTTTCTGACCGTTTGAGTGGACACATGCACATTTGTGTCCTGCTGGAGGTCATTTTGCAGGGCTCTGGCAGTGCTCCTCCTGCTCCTCCTTGTACACAGGCGGAGGTAGCGGTCCTGCTATTGGGTTGTTGCCCTCCTACGGCCTCCTCCATGTCTCCTGATGTACTGGCCTGTCTCCTGGTAGCGCCTCCATGCTCTGGACACTACGCTGACAGACACAGCAAACCTTCTTGCCACAGCTCACATTGATGTGCCATCCTGGATGAGCTGCACTACCTGAGCCACTTGTGTGGGTTGTAGACTCCGTCTCATGCTACCACTAGAGTGAAAGCACCGCCAGCATTCAAAAGTGACCAAAACATCAGCCAGGAAGCATAGGAACTGAGAAGTGGTCTGTGGTCACCACCTGCAGAACCACTCCTTTATTGGGGGTGTCTTGCTAATTGCCTATAATTTCCACGTGTTGTCTGTTCCATGTGAAATTGATTGTCAATCAGTGTTCTTCCTGAGTGGACAGTGGGATCTCACACAAGTGTCAGTGACTTGGAGTTATATTGTGTTGTTTGTGTTCTCTTTATGTTTTTGAGCAGTGTATATACATTGTGTTGTTTGTGTCCCTTTTATGTTTTTGAGCAGTGTATATACATTGTGTTGTTTATGTTCCCTTTATGTTTTTGAGCAGTGTATATACATTGTGGTGTTTGTGTTCCCTTTATGTTTTTGAGCAGTGTATATACATTGTGTTGTTTGTGTCCCTTTTATGTTTTTGAGCAGTGTATATACATTGTGTTGTTTGTGTTACCTTTATGTTTTTGAGCAGTGTATATACATTGTGGTGTTTGTGTTACCTTTATGTTTTTGAGCAGTGTATATACATTGTGTTGTTTGTGTTACCTTTATGTTTTTGAGCAGTGTATATACATTGTGGTGTTTGTGTTACCTTTATGTTTTTGAGCAGTGTATATACATTGTGTTTGTTTGCGTTACCTTTTATGTTTTTGAGCAGTGTATATACATTGTGGTGTTTATGTTCCCTTTATGTTTTTGAGCAGTGTATATACATTGTGTTGTTTATGTTCCCTTTATGTTTTTGAGCAGTGTATATACATTGTGTTGTTTGTGTTACCTTTTATGTTTTTTTGAGCAGTGTATATACATTGTGTTGTTTGTGTTCCCTTTTATGTTTTTGAGCAGTGTATATACATTGTGGTGTTTGCGTTACCTTTATGTTTTTGAGCAGTGTATATACATTGTGTTGTTTGTGTTCCCTTTTATGTTTTTGAGCAGTGTATATACATTGTGTTGTTTATGTTCCCTTTATGTTTTTTTGAGCAGTGTATATACATTGTGGTGTTTGTGTTACCTTTATGTTTTTTTGAGCAGTGTATATACATTGTGTTGTTTATGTTCCCTTTATGTTTTTTTGAGCAGTGTATATACATTGTGTTGTTTGTGTTACCTTTATGTTTTTTTGAGCAGTGTATATACATTGTGTTGTTTGTGTTACCTTTTATGTTTTTGAGCAGTGTAAATACATTGTGGTGTTTATGTTCCCTTTATGTTTTTTGAGCAGTGTATATACATTGTGTTGTTTATGTTCCCTTTATGTTTTTTTGAGCAGTGTATATACATTGTGTTGTTTGTGTTACCTTTTATGTTTTTGAGCAGTGTATATACATTGTGTTGTTCCCTTTATGTTATTGAGCAGTGTATATACATTGTGTTGTTTGTGTTCCTTTTATGTTTTTGAGCAGTGTATATACATTGTGGTGTTTGTGTTCCCTTTATGTTTTTGAGCAGTGTATATACATTGTGTTGTTTGTGTTACCTTTTATGTTTTTGAGCAGTGTATATACATTGTGTTGTTTGTGTTACCTTTTATGTTTTTGAGCAGTGTATATACATTGTGTTGTTTGTGTTACCTTTTATGTTTTTTTGAGCAGTGTATATACATTGTGTTGTTTGTGTTCCCTTTATGTTTTTGAGCAGTGTATATACATTGTGGTGTTTGTGTTCCCTTTATGTTTTTGAGCAGTGTATATACATTGTGGTGTTTGTGTTACCTTTTATGTTTTTTTGAGCAGTGTATATACATTGTTGTTTGTGTTACCTTTTATGTTTTTTTGAGCAGTGTATATACATTGTGGTGTTTGTGTTACCTTTTATGTTTTTTTGAGCAGTGTATATACATTGTGTTGTTTGTGTTACCTTTTATGTTTTTTTGAGCAGTGTATATACATTGTGGTGTTTGTGTTCCCTTTTATGTTTTTGAGCAGTGTATATACATTGTGTTGTTTGTGTTCCCTTTATGTTTTTTTGAGCAGTGTATATACATTGTGTTGTTTATGTTCCCTTTATGTTTTTGAGCAGTGTATATACATTGTGTTGTTTGTGTTACCTTTTATGTTTTTTTGAGCAGTGTATATACATTGTGTTGTTTGTGTTACCTTTTATGTTTTTTTGAGCAGTGTATATACATTGTGTTGTTTGTGTTACCTTTTATGTTTTTTTGAGCAGTGTATATACATTGTGTTGTTTGTGTTCCCTTTATGTTTTTTTGAGCAGTGTATATACATTGTGGTGTTTGTGTTACCTTTTATGTTTTTTTGAGCAGTGTATATACATTGTGTTGTTTATGTTCCCTTTATGTTTTTGAGCAGTGTATATACATTGTGTTGTTTGTGTTACCTTTTATGTTTTTGAGCAGTGTATATACATTGTGTTGTTTGTGTTACCTTTTATGTTTTTGAGCAGTGTATATACATTGTGGTGTTTGTGTTCCCTTTATGTTTTTGAGCAGTGTATATACATTGTGGTGTTTGTGTTACCTTTTATGTTTTTTTGAGCAGTGTATATACATTGTGGTGTTTGTGTTACCTTTTATGTTTTTTTGAGCAGTGTACATTGATGCGATCCTGAATTTGTCTGATCCGTAGTGGTAGTGCCGGAGAAGTGCAACTTTTTTTTTACATTGACTGTCATTGTGAGAAGGAACAGAGAGGAACAGCCGCTAGATCAGAGTTTCCCAACCAGGGTGCCTCCAGATGTTGCAAATCTACAACTCCCAGCATGCCTGGACAGCCGTTGGCTGTCCAGGCATGCTGGGAGTTGTAGTTTTGCAACACCTGGAGGCACCCTGGTTGGGAAACACTGCACTAGAAGAACATTGACGTGGAGTCTGGATGATCCGGAGCACTCGTTGCTGAGGCAATAGTGAGTGCAGTCCGGGCATGCTGGGAGTTGTAGTTTTGCAACATCTGTAGTGCCACAGTTTTCAGCCATTCTGCATAGATCGGTATAGGAGCTGTGTACTGGTGACGACAACGAATGTATCAAATATGGCGCCACGTTTATAGTCTTCGCGGTCAATTCTTCCCTTTTATTAGATACTTTGTAACAAGTGACAGAATGGCGCACCGCGTCCTCTCTTCACAGGGTGACATTGCCGGTTCCCTGGACGCTCCCGGATGTCCATGCCGTGGTTCGCACCTCTCGCTCCTGCGCTCAGACGCCACCGCAGCCTCACAGACAGTGAATTATGGCGGCGATTAGCCCGGATACAGTTCAATTATGATAAAGAGCGCGCGCAGCCTTTATACTGTGATTAAGAGGCCCCAGCGAGATAGAGACCTAATTCCACATTATTACGGCCCGGCCTGATTGTACCGCGCTCGGCAGGTTTACAGGACGAGATGGATGTGGCGTCTTCTTTATCATTTACACATCACTAGGAATACGGCCGTCCTCCGCCGCGTCTATCCTCATCCCGTACGCCGCCCCTCCTCCACCCCCCCGTACCAGGGCACTGCCACATGCAAGTTGGCAAAGTCACCCTTACGGTAACAGCTTGATAAATGGCGGCGGCGTAATGAAATGGAGACATCAAGGCGCAGGGGCGAGGAAGAAAAAGCGTTAATCCGACACGACGCAGCTGTCCCACGACGGAGGGGAGAAGGAAGAAGGATGGCCGCCCGCGCCGTGTGCTGTCAAGGGAGAAATTACACATTTACTTTTGCTTTTTCTTAAGGAGACGAATCTCATAGATCAAAACCGGGATTTACAAGCCAATTCCCAACATGAAATATAGACAGAGAATCAATTTAACATTGTCCGCACCCCCCCCCCCCCCCATCTATTAACCCTTCAGGGGCCGTCATGTCTAACAAGAAGTTTAGATCCTTAATAGGGAGGGGGGAGGATATAGGAACTGAAAAACTGCAGAGCTGTACGAAGGGGGCGCCGAGAGCCGTATGGAGGGGGAGCAGAGCCGTATGGAGGGGGAGCAGAGCTGTATGGAGGGGGAGCAGAGCCGTATGGAGGGGGCGCCGAGAGCCATATGGAGGGGGAGCAGAGCCGTATGGAGGGGGAGCAGAGCTGTATGGAGGGGGAGCAGAGCCGTATGGAGGGGGCGCCGAGAGCTGTACGAAGGGGGCACCGAGAGCCGTATGAAGGGGGAGCAGAGCCGTATGGAGGGGGAGCAGAGCCGTACGAAGGGGGCGCCGAGAGCCGTATGGAGGGGGCCCCGAGAGCCGTATGGAGGGGGCGCAGAGCTGTATGGAGGGGAGCAGAGCTGTATGGAGGGGGAGCAGAGCTGTATGGAGGGGAGCAGAGCCGTATGGAGGGGGCGCAGAGCCGTATGGAGGGGGCGCCAAGAGCCGTATGGAGGGGGCACCGAGAGCTGTATGGAGGGGGAGCAGAGCTGTATGAAGGGGGAGCAGAGCCGTATGGAGGGGGCGCCGAGAGCCGTATGGAGGGGGATCAGAGCCGTATGGAGGGGGAGCAGAGCTGTATGGAGGGGGATCAGAGCTGTATGGAGGGGGATCAGAGCCGTATGGAGGGGGGATCAGAGCCGTATGGAGGGGGATCAGAGCCGTATGGAGGGGGATCAGAGCCGTATGGAGGGGGCGCCGAGAGCCGTATGGAGGGGGATCAGAGCTGTATGGAGGGGGAGCAGAGCTGTATGGAGGGGGATCAGAGCCGTATGGAGGGGGATCAGAGCCGTATGGAGGGGGATCAGAGCCGTATGGAGGGGGATCAGAGCCGTATGGAGGGGGCGCCGAGAGCCGTATGGAGGGGGATCAGAGCCGTATGGAGGGGGATCAGAGCCGTATGGAGGGGGAGCAGAGCTGTATGGAGGGGGAGCAGAGCTGTATGGAGGGGGCGCAGAGAGCCGTATGGAGGGGGATCAGAGCCGTATGGAGGGGGATCAGAGCCGTATGGAGGGGGAGCAGAGCCGTATGGAGGGGGAGCAGAGCTGTATGGAGGGGGAGCAGAGCCGAATGGAGGGGGCGCCGAGCTGTATGGAGGGGGAGCAGAGCGCTGTATAGAGGGGGAGCAGAGCTGTATGGAGGGGGCGCAGAGCTGTATGGAGGGGGAGCAGAGCTGTATGGAGGGGGTGCAGAGCTGTATGGAGGGGGAGCAGAGCTGTATGGAGGGGGAGCAGAGCTGTATGGAGGGGGCGCAGAGCTGTATGGAGGGGGTTCAGAGCTGTATGGAGGGGGCGCCGAGCTGTATGGAGGGGGCGCCGAGCTGTATGGAGGGGGCGCAGAGCTGTATGGAGGGGGCGCAGAGCTGTATGGAGGGGGCGCAGAGCTGTATGGAGGGGGAGCAGAGCTGTATGGAGGGGGCGCAGAGCTGTATGGAGGGGGCGCAGAGCTGTATGGAGGGGGCGCAGAGCTGTATGGAGGGGGCGCAGAGCTGTATGGAGGGGGAGCAGAGCTGTATGGAGGGGGCGCCGAGCTGTATGGAGGGGGCGCAGAGCTGTATGGAGGGGGCGCAGAGCTGTATGGAGGGGGCGCAGAGCTGTATGGAGGGGGCGCAGAGCTGTATGGAGGGGGCGCAGAGCTGTATGGAGGGGGCGCAGAGCTGTATGGAGGGGGCGCAGAGCTGTATGGAGGGGGCGCAGAGCTGTATAGAGGGGGAGCAGAGCTGTATAGAGGGGGAGCAGAGCTGTATGGAGGGGGCGCAGAGCTGTATGGAGGGGGAGCAGAGCTGTATGGAGGGGGAGCAGAGCTGTATGGAGGGGGCGCAGAGCTGTATGGAGGGGGCGCAGAGCTGTATGGAGGGGGCGCAGAGCTGTATGGAGGGGGCGCAGAGCTGTATGGAGGGGGAGCAGAGCTGTATGGAGGGGGCGCAGAGCTGTATGGAGGGGGCGCAGAGCTGTATAGAGGGGGAGCAGAGCTGTATGGAGGGGGCGCAGAGCTGTATAGAGGGGGAGCAGAGCTGTATAGAGGGGGAGCAGAGCTGTATAAAGGGGGAGCAGAGCTTTTACAGAAAGGCCGTTTCCATAAATCCCAGGGAATCGTTCTATGATAATAAGAACATTAATAGAAAACAAACAACCATTAATATTCATGTGATTAGAGATTTCCTGCGGCCGCCGACACATTAATAGAGAATCACAGAGGTGAAGCCTCGTACGTCTTTACCGCGCTCGCTGGGTCTATAGAGATGGTGCCGTATATTGTGATTTGGGGCCCCAGCTCCTGTGTGTGTTGTGATTAGGGGTCCCGTCTCTTGTGTGCATTGAAATTACGGGCCCCTGGTCCTGTCTTGTGATTTGGGGCCCTGTCTCCTTTGTGTGTTGTGATTCGGGGCCCTGGCTCCTGTATTCATTGTGATTACGGGCCCCGTCTCCTGTGTGCGTTGTGATCCAGGGCCCCGGCTCCTATGTGCATTTTGATCCAGGGCCCCGGCTCCTATGTGCATTGTAATTTGGGGCCCCGGCTCCTGTGTGCATTGTGATTCAGGGCCCCGGCTCCTGTGTGCATTGTGATTCGGGGCCCAGGCTCCTGTATTCAATGTGATTACGGTCCTCAGCTCCTGTGCATTGTAATTTGGGGCCCCGGCTCCTGTGTGCGTTGTGATCCAGGGCCCCGGCTCCTATGTGCATTGTGATCCAGGGCCCCGGCTCCTATGTGCATTGTAATTTGGGGCCCCGGCTCCTGTGTGCATTGTGATTCAGGGCCCAGGCTCCTGTGTGTGTTGTGATTCAGGCCCCGGCTCCTGTGTGCATTGTAATTTGGGGCCCCGGCTCCTGTGTGTGTTGTGATTCAGGCCCCGGCTCCTGTGTGCATTGTGAATCGGGCCTCGGTTCCTGTGTGTCTTGTGCTCCCTATAGGATTGATTGGTCAGGTCTGCTCTGTATGGGCAGGACATGTGCAGGGTTCCTCAGGGGCGTGTCCCATCATTACAATGCAGACATAACCAGATAAGATTGTACATGTTCTGACTGATCTTCTTGTCTCTCCACAGATGACTGCAGGAACATCGCCAACATCATGAAGACTCTTGCTCACCGAGGCTTCATCTTCAAGCAGACCTCCAGACGCATCTAACGTTGTCAGGGGGCCCGGGCTGCGGGGTGGGGTGGGGCAGGAGGCTGCATGTAGCTCTTCCCTTACTGTGTCCACTTGGCTGGACAGCCCCCGATACAGGACATTAGGTGGAGGATGACGCATTGTTACGGACTGAGAATCGCTGTACATACGGCTCCACCATGAAGATCTGTCACACTCCATCCGCTTTCCCCCAACATCTCCCCCCATCTGCCCCCGGAATCGTATCCTGGGGCGGCTCAGTAGACAAGACCTTAATACGGCCCCCATTTCACTTCATCCGGAGATTCTGCACCAAAGTGTTATGTCCTGGTGGGGAAGACACAAATTTACAGTAAATGGAAGGTTGGAACGATGGTGAAGGCGCGGAGCAGCGTTATTATTGGTGTGCGCAAATTATAAGATGCTCCGCCCCCACGGAGCCAAGGAGTGTGCCTGATGGAGCAGAAGAGTGATACAGAACGACTGCAGAAATACCACCAAGATGACAGCATGGACAGAACTTCACCCGGAAGCTTCTAGATCGCTGGGTTTGGCCGCTGATCTCCATTACGGATCCTTCAAGCATTTATGTAAATGAAGCTTAATGATTGGATACTGGAAAGTTCTCCAAACTCCCAAATTACAAGATCTCTGATTGTTGTCAGTGCAAAAAGGACATTGTTTACATATATATATAGGCTGAGGACCCAATTCTCACAGCTGAGGGTTTGTTACAGTGTATCAGTGTGGATGACATTGTTCAGCCTGGGGGTGTAGGACGGAGGAAGGCGTTAATGCTGCTGGTGTGTTCAGCTCCCTGAAAGGTATCTTCACTGACACATTGTAACACACCCTCAGCTGTGTGAGCAGGACAAGGTCAGGACCAGGTCAGGACCAGGTCAGGAGGGGTTTTTGAGTTACCCAGATGTTGTTTTCACTGACAGCAGAAAATCTTATAAATGAGAAACAGAAATGAGAAAGATCCGGAACGTTTACTGTAGACTGGATGGTTCTTCATTCATATAATGTCCTGTGTGGGGGATACTCGTAGGTGGGGGTCCTCCGATCTCATAAAGCACGCGCCCTTACTCTGTGATTGTATGGGGGGTCCTCCGATCTCATAAAGCACGCGCCCTCACTCTGTGATTGAATGGGGGTCCTCCGATCTCATAAAGCACGCACCCTCACTCTGTGATTGAATGGGGGTCCTCCGATCTCATAAAGCACGCGCCCTTACTCTGTAATTGAATGGGGGTCCTCCGATCTCATAAAGCACGCGCCCTCACTCTGTGATTGAATGGGGGTCCTCCGATCTCATAAAGCACGCACCCTCACTCTGTGATTGAATGGGGGTCCTCCGATCTCATAAAGCACGCGCCCTTACTCTGTAATTGAATGGGGGTCCTCCGATCTCATAAAGCACGTGCCCTCACTCTGTGATTGAATGGGGGTCCTCCGATCTCATAAAGCACGCGCCCTTACTCTGTAATTGAATGGGGGTCCTCCGATCTCATAAAGCACGCGCCCTCACTCTGTGATTGAATGGGGGTCCTCCGATCTCATAAAGCACGCACCCTCACTCTGGGATTGAATGGGGGTCCTCCGATCCCATAAAGCACGTGCCCTCACTCTGTAATTGAATGGGGGTCCTCCGATCCCATAAAGCACGCACCCTCACTCTGGGATTGAATGGGGGTCCTCCGATCTCATAAAGCACGTGCCCTCACTCTGTGATTGAATGGGGGTCCTCCAATCTTATGAAGCACGCACCCTCACTCTGGGATTGAATGGGGGTCCTCCGATCTCATAAAGCATGCGCCCTCACTCTGGGATTGATTGGGAGTCTGACTGATCCTCAGAAAGATCCTGGCTCAGATCTGTGGCCCCTTATGTAGACACACACAGCACAGAGCCATACGGGAGAATATGGCAGCATTTTATCAAGATAGATCGGTCCCCCACCCAATCATAAAGTGTACTCCCGATGATATCCCATACACCGTGCCGCGGCCAATCACTGGCTTCAGAGGTCGAGAGGAAGTGCGTGTGACCTCCAAGGCCGCTGATTGGCAGCATTGTCCCCTCCAGAGTGACAGGGTGGCATCTGAGGACCTAACACTGGATGGCGCTGCCCGGGAGTGAGCAGAGGGGATGGTGAAGGACAAGTATGGAAAATGCCCCTAAAGCCAAAGTGGTGGTGCAGACATACGGGGTTAATCCTAATGCTATCACTTTGGCAAATGTCCAGAATACCCCTTTGCGCCCAGGCCATCACTTTTGGGCGGCTCCTCCACTCCTGCAGGCTATGGACACATTTTGGGGCATTTGATCGTTCAGGAGAAGGCAGGATTGGCTGGAGACTCCATTAGACGGTTGGGGTTCTGCAGTTCGCTATTTAAAACAATAAATGCCCCAAAGGTCTCCAAAGGCTTTAAAGATGTTAATCCCGTAGTCAGAGGTGACCCCCGTATCTATAGCACAGGAGATAAGTATCTGTAGCTCCATTCATTTTCTGTGGTCTCTAAACGTGGCCAAGGTCAGGGTCAAGCCCCATAGAAAATGAATGGTATGCTGGCTGCACCTGCGGGGGGCGCTCTGACCCCGGCCAATCACCTAGGGAACCACATCCCATGGATGACTGCTTTAGTTGGGGTCTGTAGGGGATGGCGCCATCAGTACTGCCGGAACATTAGCAAATCGCAGGGAACTATTTTATTGTGGCCACCTGATCATCACATGGAGAGGGGTCAGCGTCACCCACAAGGGGCGAGATTGTCCTTCTGTCGTTATTCTTTAGCCATTTATGGACCTCAGACTTGTCCTGTATCCACCAATCAGAGGTCAGTTTCCATTATGTAATTGTGTCTACGATTGGTCGGGCGTTGAGGACAGTTCTGAGGGTGACTAGCTGTGAGGTTTCTCATTTAAAGGGCCAGGCTCCTACTTTAGTTTTTAATTGACTGTAAGTTTTATGTTAGACTCATTTGATTAGAAAGGCGACAGACGAAGCCACATTAAACCTTCATGATAAGAGATTAGCGGCAAGAAAAAAAATGAAATGTGTTTTTATGAAGGTTAACTACAATGCTGCTGTGGCGGCAGGAAACACATTCAGACCCCCCACAACTCCATAGTGCACTGCTAAAGTGATCGCTGCTCGGAACTGCCAGAAATCCTACAGACTTGTATATGGGACCCCTGGCAATCCCGTACACCATCCGCTTTAGCAGCGGGTCACAGAATTGCGTGGAGTCTGAACGTGTTTCCCACCGCCGCAGCAGTAATAAACCCGGCGCTCAGCCCTGCAAGAGAAATGTGAGAATCTTTGTGATTGTTGTAACAATCATGATGGAGAGGCCGGGGCCCAGGGCTCTTGTATTTTAGACACAAAACTAATGGTGTTTGGCCCTTTAATTGCCGATCCTCAGTTGCGGAGTCCTCCTGCTGCTGTTCATGCTTTCTGTGAATACGGCCGCCATGACAGTTCACAGATTGTCACCCAGCTTTTCTTTCTGCTCATCCATGTGGTGGTTCATGCCTCTTTCCCACACCG
Source organism: Hyla sarda (assembly GCF_029499605.1). Taxonomy (NCBI): domain Eukaryota; kingdom Metazoa; phylum Chordata; class Amphibia; order Anura; family Hylidae; genus Hyla; species Hyla sarda. The sequence continues at coordinate 234,915,555 of NC_079195.1, forward strand.
CAGTATACCAGGGCAGATTGGCTATTCAGGCCTCCAAGAAAGCTGGGTGAAGACTCTTCGTAGAGCCGTACTGGTGGCCATATTGGTTGACACTCGGCTTTCACTGATAAGAAATTTGTTGTCTCACACCTGAACAGAAGAAAATTCCGGAGTCACAGAGTAAATGCTGAAAAGCGATGGCGCCTCCGGTTCTTTGCGCTGTGCTTTGTCCGGTTTTCATCTCAGTCCAAATGTTTCATCCTATTTCCCTGGAAGAGGCCGTGCAGGTTTGATATTGGCCCCTTCCTCCATGACAGTTCATTCATCTTTAGCCTCCTGCCCCTCACTGAGACCCGATTCAGATGTGGCGTCATGGCGTACCACTGCGATACAGGAGCGCCCGGACGCGGTTACATCACATGCACAGCGGAGGTCGTCGCTCCAGTCATGTGAAGATTAATAAATGAACAAAATAAAACAAGAAAAATAAAAAGAAGTGAAATTCATGAGTGTGTGCGCCTGGTGATTACTGCGCAGCGGGGGCGGGATCTATGGGGAAAGGGGGAGGGGTCACATCTATCAGGTATCTTTGTCGCAGTCCTCACATATATAGAATGGGTCATGTAGGCGCCACAGGACCCCAGGTCCTGTTGATATGGAGATTAATGATGGACCTGTCACTGCCTCGTGAGTGCAGCCATCTTGGAAGATCTTGTGGTAGAATGTTACTTTATACGTCAAGCGCCAATCACATGGAGCCAGAGATTGTGGGAAACGTAAGTAAAAAAAAATATTTTCTGTTTCATGTTGTGGAGGGGACGGAGTCATTACTCTTCATACGTTTTATGCGGCGCTGTGCGTCTTTCTCTACATATTGAGAAGGCAACGCTGCACCGGGACACGATAGAAAATCATATTAATAACAAATCACAACTGAGAAAAACATTTATATTATTAACAACACTCCCCTCCCCCGACCTGAGGGACCATACAAACCTAGATACAGAGATACAATGTATCACAAGTAATACAGGAAGTGAGATCACGATCCATAGATCTCCAAATTCCCATAATACGGCAAACCGGCCTGATATACGGGGAGGCGGAGCGGCTGCGCACATCTCCAGGCAAGTCTGACGGTACAAGCGAGACTGTCATAAAAAAGTAGATAAACTCAGATTTATAAAAGCAAAAACAATTCTGTTACATCCTTCCATATGACCTACTGTCTGTGTCCCATCTGTAATTTCCGTATTGTGTCCCATCTGGCTCTTCCTGTCTGTGCCTGGCACTTCCTGTCTGTGCCTGTCACTTCCTGTCTGTGCCTGGCACTTCCTGTCTGTGTCTGTCACTTCCTGTCTGTGCCTGGCACTTTCTGTGTCCCATCTGTCACTTCCTGTCTGTGCTTGGCAGTTTCTGTGTCCCATCTGTCACTTCCTGTCTGTGCCTGGCACTTCCTGTGTTTGCTGTTATTGACTAAGAGGATTTGGATTTTCAGGAGTTTTTATCGAAATAATTCTGCTCAGGCTTCTGTAAACCAGAAAAAAATAAATTCTATACTGACCCTCCTGCCTCTGTTCTCATGGATACCGATTCCGCTGAGCAGCACTTTCTGGTGTCGGTACAAGAAATTGGTTGCTGCCATGTCCCACCTCAGATGCCTCATGCGGACACCAATAAGTGCTGCTCAGCGGAATCGGTATCCATGAGAACAGCGGCGGGAGGGTCAGTATAGAATTTTTTTTTCTATTTTACAAAACCCTGACCAAAACTATTGAAAAAAAATTCTGGCACCACGGGGGGCTTTGTAAACTCCAATGATCCCCGACTTCTATTCCAACCAAATTCTCTCTCCAAAAGCCAATGGTGCTCCTTCTCTTCTGAGCCCTGTAGTGCGCCCGCAGAGCACTTTACATCCACATATGGGATATTTCCATACGCAGAAGAAATGGGGCTACACATTTTTGGGGGCTTTTTCTCCTATTAACTCTTGTGAAAATGAAAAATTTGGGGCAACACCAGCATTTTATTGAAAAAAAATCTAATTTATTATTTTATGTCCCACCTGTAGGGTGTTAAGGTTTACTGTACCCCTTGTTACGTTCCTTGAGGGGTGTAGTTTCCAAAATTGTATGCCATGTGCGTTTTTTTTAATTTTTTTTACTGTTCTGGCATCATAGGGGCTTCCTAAATGTGACATGCCCCCCAAAAACCATTTCAGCAAAATTCACTCTCCAAAAGCCAAATTTCGCTCCTTCTCTTTTGAGCCCTCTACTGCGCCCGCAGAGCACTTTACATACACATATGAGGTATTTCCTTATTCGAGAGAAATAGAATTACAAATTTAGGGGGACATTTTTACCCATTACCCCTTGTAAAAATGAAAACAATCGATCTACAAGAACATGTGAGTGTAAAAAAAATGGGGATTTAGATTTTTCTCCTCCACTTTGCTGCTAGTCCTGTGAAACATCTAAAGGGTTAACAAACTTTCTGAATGTCATTTTGAATACATTGAGGGGGGCAGTTTTCATAATGGGGTCCATTGTAGGGTATTTCCAACATAAAGACCCTGAAATTCACTTCTAAACTGAACTGGTCCCTGAAAAATTCTGATTTTGAAATTTTTGTGAAAAATTGCTGTTGAACTTTGCAGCCTCTGATGTCGTCCAAAAGTAAAAACATCTCAACTTTATGCAAATATAATATAATAATATAAAGATACAGTGGTCCCTCAACATATGATGGTAATTGGTTCCGGGAGGACCATCATATCTTGAAACCATCATATGTTGAGTACATATCTCTATGGAAAACTGGTAATTGGTTCCTGAGTCCATGAAATTTCAACCAAGGGCCAGGGCCGAGATGGGGGCTTTGGGCCAGGCCCGAGGTGGGGGCTTTGGGCCAGGCCCGAGGTGGGGGCTTTGGGCCAGGCCCATTGGGCCTTTGGGCCAGGCCCGGTGGGGCTTTGGGCCAGGCCCGGTGGGGCTATGGGCCAGGCCCGGTGGGGCTATGGGCCAGGCCCGGTGGGTCTGTGGGCCAGGCCCGATGGGGCTATGGGCCAGGCCCGGTGGGGCTTTGGGCCAGGCCCGGTGGGTCTGTGGGCCAGGCCTGATGGGGCTTTGGGCCAGGCCCGGTGGGGCTTTGGGCCAGGCCCGGTGGGGCTTTGGGCCAGGCCCGGTGGGGCTATGGGCCAGGCCCGGTGGGGCTATGGGCCAGGCCCGGTGGGTCTGTGGGCCAGGCCCGATGGGGCTATGGGCCAGGCCCGGTGGGTCTGTGGGCCAGGCCTGATGGGGCTTTGGGCCAGGCCCGGTGGGGCTTTGGGCCAGGCCCGGTGGGGCTTTGGGCCAGGCCCGGTGGGGCTGTGGGCCAGGCCCGGTGGGTCTGTGGGCCAGGCCCGATGGGGCTGTGGGCCAGGCCCGGTGGGGCTATGGGCCAGGCCCGGTGGGGCTTTGGGCCAGGCCCGGTGGGGCTATGGGCCAGGCCCGGTGGGGCTATGGGCCAGGCCCGGTGGAGCTTTGGGCCAGGCCTGGTGGGTCTGTGGGCCAGGCCTGGGGATTTGTGCTGTGCTTAAGGGAGAGGGGGATTTACGCTACCACTGCCATGGGGTGAGGGGTTAACTTGACCCTTCACCCCATGGCAGTGGCAGTTTTATCGCTGCGTGAGGTGTTAACACTGCCGCTGCCATGGGGTGAAGAGTTAAGTTAACCCCTCACACCATGGCAGCGGTAGAGTTAACCCCTCAACCCGCAGCAGTTTTATTGCTGCCATGGGGTGAAGGGTTAAGTTAACCCCTCACTCCATGGCAACGGCGGTGTTAACCCCTAACCCCGCGGCAGCGATAATACTGCCGCTGCCATGGGGTGAGGGGTTAATGCTGCCGCTGCCATGCAAATGAGCACTCACCAGCTCCACGTCTTCCTCTCCCGGCGGCGCTCCTTGACTGAGGCGCAGGCCGGCAACGTCACTGTCATGTGACCATACATTGTCACATGACAGTGAGGATCCACGCGCCGGAAGGAGGCTGCACCGGTATGTACAGTACTGTAAACCTGCTTAATAGCCCAGCGGTAGTACGGTAGCAGCTGCGGCAGCCAGCGCTACCGGTGGACCGCAAATTTTAATGTTTGCCCCGACAAAAAGTATCGTATGTCTATACTGCTTTCAACCTAGGATAGCCTCTGAGAAGCCATCGTATGTTGAAAATAATGTATGTCGAGGCCATCGCATCTCGAGGGATTACTGTATCTCCTGTATGATGCAAATATAAAGGAGACATATTGGCGACATTTATCATCGTCTTTAGACTGTTTTTTGAGTCTAGAAAAGACGCAAAAAAGGCGCAAGCAGGATTTATTTGTGCCTTTTTTTGCGCCTTTTTGGTTTACACATTTCTGCTGATTTTGAGTTGCAATCCACAGATTTTGGCAATACACGTGATATAGAAGGGTTTTTGGGAAAAGGCGCAAACAAGGTGCAAAGCCACTGAAAAGTCTCTAAAACTACACAAACCCAGACTTCGCTTTCTGGTGACTGTGAAGAGAGAAATCTCAGAAAATGTCACCTGCACAAAATGTATCAAACACTCTGTGACCATTTAAAGGGGTACTCCACCCCGAGACATCTTATCCCCTAACCAAAGGATAGTGGAAAAGATGTCAGATCGCTGGGGACCCCCGCAATATAGAAAGCAGCACCCACCTGTAACTGCTTCCGGAAGCGCTGGAGGGTCTCAGGCTAATACCTCCCGACCACGAGGACGGAAGATCGTGATGTCACAACTCCGCCCCTGTGTGATATCACGCCCCGCCCCCTCAATGCAAGTCTATGGGAGAGGGCGTGACGGCCATTGTACATGTGAATCAAGATGTAATTTATTTGTTATGTCCATTTTCCTTACAAGCAAAGAGCTTCAAAGTTAGAAAAAAGCAACATTTTTACATTTTTCCTGGAATTTTGGAATTTTTCCCCAATAAATTTAGCAGTAACATAAAGTAGAATATGTCACAAAAAATAATCTTGGAATCAAATTTATTAGTAAAAGCATCAGAGTTATTAATGCTTAAAGTGACAGAGGTCAGATGTGCAAAAAACGCTCCTGTCCTTAGGGTTATAATGGGCTTGGTCCACATGGGGTTAAAGGGACACTCCAGGATCACATGACACAGACACCCGCCCCCGCAGACATCCCTGTGTCTTCATTTTACCGGCTCCGTTTCTTCTCTCTGGACGGCGCAGTAATTGGCGCTCGGTGTCAGATTATAAAACACGAAGCCAAAGACTGAAGGACGTCGGCTCCAGGGTCACAAAACCAAACGGCGCCGCCCGTATATCAGGCCGACAAATGGCTACCGGAGGATTCGCTCCATCGATTTGATGCTTCAGCGTAAACGGCTCCACAAATTGTCTCAGAACCCGAAGTGTCGTAAACGGCAGAAGAAGCCGCCAATTATTTACAGCCCCAAAGACGCAGCAGACGGACGATCAACAATTCTAACCCCTCCCCCCATACACATCCCCGGGGGGCGCCCCCTAATGTTAGGGCTGAAGGTCGGGTCATCGACTCCCCCAATATGACAGGATGTGGATAAATCTCTCTCTTCTCGGTCTCATAAACCGCCATTGGACGCCGTTCTTGTAAGTTATTAATAATAAGAAAGAAGAACGTGCGGCCGATCGGGACTATTCTCAGAGCAGCACAGAGTATATCAGGAAGGTGATGAGACCCCCGAAAGATGAGGTGACGGCAGGAATCAGTGTGATGTCACCGCTGATCTCTAGTGATGGATAGGCTGTATTCTCAGTGAGGTCACCGCTGATCTCTAGTGAATGGATAGGCTGTATTCTCAGTGATGTCACCGCTGATCTCTAGTGAATGGATAGGCTGTATTCTCAGTGATGTCACCGCTGATCTCTAGTGATGGATAGGCTGTATTCTCAGTGATGTCACCGCTGATCTCTAGTGATGGATAGGCTGTATTCTCAGTGACGTCACCGCTGATCTCTAGTGATGGATAGAATGTATTCTCAGTGATGTCACCGCTGATCTCTAGTGATGGATAGGCTGTATTCTCAGTGATGTCACCGCTGATCTCTAGTGATGGATAGGCTGTATTCTCAGTGATGTCACTGCTGATCTCTAGTGATGGATAGGCTGTATTCTCAGTGATGTCACTGCTGATCTCTAGTGATGGATAGGCTGTATTCTCAGTGATGTCACCGCTGATCTCTAGTGATGGATAGGCTGTATTCTCAGTGATGTCACCGCTGATCTCTAGTGATGGATAGGCTGTATTCTCAGTGATGTCACCGCTGATCTCTAGTGATGGATAGGCTGTATTCTCAGTGATGTCACTGCTGATCTCTAGTGATGGATAGGCTGTATTCTCAGTGATGTCACCGCTGATCTCTAGTGATGGATAGGCTGTATTCTCAGTGAGGTCACCGCTGATCTCTAGTGATGGATAGGCTGTATTCTCAGTGATGTCACCGCTGATCTCTAGTGATGGATAGGCTGTATTCTCAGTGATGTCACCGCTGATCTCTAGTGATGGATAGGCTGTATTCTCAGTGATGTCACCGCTGATCTCTAGTGATGGATAGGATGTATTCTCAGTGATGTCACCGCTGATCTCTAGTGATGGATAGGCTGTATTCTCAGTGATGTCACCGCTGATCTCTAGTGAATGGATAGGCTGTATTCTCAGTGATGTCACCGCTGATCTCTAGTGATGGATAGGCTGTATTCTCAGTGATGTCACCGCTGATCTCTAGTGATGGATAGGCTGTATTCTCAGTGATGTCACCGCTGATCTCTAGTGATGGATAGGCTGTATTCTCAGTGATGTCACCGCTGATCTCTAGTGATGGATAGGCTGTATTCTCAGTGATGTCACCGCTGATCTCTAGTGAATGGATAGACTGTATTCTCAGTGATGTCACCGCTGATCTCGAGTGAATGGATAGGCTGTATTCTCAGTGATGTCACCGCTGATCTCTAGTGATGGATAGGCTGTATTCTCAGTGATGTCACCGCTGATCTCTAGTGATGGATAGGCTGTATTCTCAGTGATGTCACCGCTGATCTCTAGTGATGGATAGGCTGTATTCTCAGTGATGTCACCGCTGATCTCTAGTGATGGATAGGCTGTATTCTCAGTGATGTCACCGCTGATCTCGAGTGAATGGATAGGCTGTATTCTCAGTGATGTCACCGCTGATCTCTAGTGATGGATAGGCTGTATTCTCAGTGATGTCACCGCTGATCTCTAGTGATGGATAGGCTGTATTCTCAGTGATGTCACCGCTGATCTCTAGTGAATGAATAGGCTGTATTCTCAGTGATGTCACCGCTGATCTCTAGTGATGGATAGGCTGTATTCTCAGTGATGTCACCGCTGATCTCTAGTGATGGATAGGCTGTATTCTCAGTGATGTCACCATTGATCTCTAGTGATGGATAGGCTGTATTCTAAGTGGTGTCACCGCTGATCTCTAGTGATGGATAGGCTGTATCCTCAGTGATGTCACCACTGATCTCTAGTGATGGATAGGCTGTATTCTCAGTGATGTCACCACTGATCTCTAGTGATGGATAGGCTGTATTCTCAGTGATGTCACCGCTGATCTCTAGTGATGGATAGGCTGTATTCTCAGTGATGTCACCGCTGATCTCTAGCGATGGATAGGCTGTAGTCTCAGTGATGTCACCGCTGATCTCTAGCGATGGATAGGCTGTATTCTCAGTGATGTCACCGCTGATCTCTAGCGATGGATAGGATGTATTCTCAGTGATGTCACCGCTGATCTCTAGCGATGGATAGGCTGTATTCTCAGTGATGTCACCACTGATCTCTAGTGATGGATAGGCTGTATTCTCAGTGATGTCACCATTGATCTCTAGTGAATGGATAGGCTGTATTCTCAGTGATGTCACCGCTGATCTCTAGTGATGGATAGGCTGTATTCTCAGTGATGTCACCGCTGATCTCTAGTGATGGATAGGCTGTATTCTCAGTGATGTCACCGTTGATCTTTAGTGAATGGATAGGCTGTATTCTCAGTGATGTCACCGCTGATCTCTAGTGATGGATAGGCTGTATTCTCAGTGATGTCACCGCTGATCTCTAGTGATGGATAGGCTGTATTCTCAGTGATGTCACCGCTGATCTCTAGTGATGGATAGGCTGTATTCTCAGTGATGTCACCGCTGATCTCTAGTGAATGGATAGGCTGTATTCTCAGTGATGTCACCGCTGATCTCTAGTGATGGATAGGCTGTATTCTCAGTGATGTCACCGCTGATCTCTAGTGAATGGATAGGCTGTATTCTCAGTGATATCACCACTGATCTCTAGTGATGGATAGGCTGTATTCTCAGTGATGTCACCGCTGATCTCTAGTGAATGGATAGGCTGTATTCTCAGTGATGTCACCGCTGATCTCTAGTGAATGGATAGGCTGTATTCTCAGTGATGTCACCGCTGATCTCTAGTGAATGGATAGGCTGTATTCTCAGTGATATCACCGCTGATCTCTAGTGATGGATAGGCTGTATTCTCAGTGAGGTCACCGCTGATCTCTAGTGATGGATAGGCTGTATTCTCAGTGAGGTCACCGCTGATCTCTAGTGATGGATAGGCTGTATTCTTAGTGATGTCACCGCTGATCTCTAGTGAATGGATAGGCTGTATTCTCAGTGATGTCACCGCTGATCTCTAGTGAATGGATAGGCTGTATTCTCAGTGATGTCACCGCTGATCTCTAGAGAATGGATAGGCTGTATTCTCAGTGAGGTCACGGCTGATCTCTAGTGATGGATAGGCTGTATTCTCAGTGATGTCACCGCTGATCTCTAGTGATGGATAGGATGTATTCTCAGTGATGTCACCGCTGATCTCTAGTGATGGATAGGCTGTATTCTCAGTGATGTCACCGCTGATCTCTAGTGATGGATAGGCTGTATTCTCAGTGATGTCACTGCTGATCTCTAGTGATGGATAGGCTGTATTCTCAGTGATGTCACCGCTGATCTCTAGTGATGGATAGGCTGTATTCTCAGTGATGTCACTGCTGATCTCTAGTGATGGATAGGCTGTAGTCTCAGTGATGTCACCGCTGATCTCTAGTGATGGATAGGATGTATTCTCAGTGATGTCACCGCTGATCTCTAGTGATGGATAGGATGTATTCTCAGTGATGTCACCGCTGATCTCTAGTGATGGATAGGCTGTATTCTCAGTGATGTCACCATTGATCTCTAGTGAATGGATAGGCTGTATTCTCAGTGATGTCACCGCTGATCTCTAGTGATGGATAGGCTGTATTCTCAGTGATGTCACCGCTGATCTCTAGTGAATGGATAGGCTGTATTCTCAGTGATGTCACCGCTGATCTCTAGTGAATGGATAGGCTGTATTCTCAGTGATGTCACCGCTGATCTCTAGTGAATGGATAGGCTGTATTCTCAGTGATATCACCGCTGATCTCTAGTGATGGATAGGCTGTATTCTCAGTGATGTCACTGCTGATCTCTAGTGATGGATAGGCTGTATTCTCAGTGATATCACCGCTGATCTCTAGTGATGGATAGGCTGTATTCTCAGTGATGTCACCGCTGATCTCTAGTGAATGGATAGGCTGTATTCTCAGTGATGTCACCGCTGATCTCTAGAGAATGGATAGGCTGTATTCTCAGTGAGGTCACCGCTGATCTCTAGTGATGGATAGGCTGTATTCTCAGTGATGTCACTGCTGATCTCTAGTGATGGATAGGATGTATTCTCAGTGATGTCACCGCTGATCTCTAGTGATGGATAGGCTGTATTCTCAGTGATGTCACTGCTGATCTCTAGTGATGGATAGGCTGTAGTCTCAGTGATGTCACCGCTGATCTCTAGTGATGGATAGGATGTATTCTCAGTGATGTCACCGCTGATCTCTAGTGATGGATAGGATGTATTCTCAGTGATGTCACCGCTGATCTCTAGTGAATGGATAGGCTGTATTCTCAGTGATGTCACCGCTGATCTCTAGTGAATGGATAGGCTGTATTCTCAGTGATGTCACCGCTGATCTCTAGTGAATGGATAGGCTGTATTCTCAGTGATATCACCGCTGATCTCTAGTGATGGATAGGCTGTATTATCAGTGAGGTCACCGCTGATCTCTAGTGATGGATAGGCTGTATTCTCAGTGAGGTCACCGCTGATCTCTAGTGATGGATAGGCTGTATTCTTAGTGATGTCACCGCTGATCTCTAGTGAATGGATAGGCTGTATTCTCAGTGATGTCACCGCTGATCTCTAGTGAATGGATAGGCTGTATTCTCAGTGATGTCACCGCTGATCTCTAGAGAATGGATAGGCTGTATTCTCAGTGAGGTCACCGCTGATCTCTAGTGATGGATAGGCTGTATTCTCAGTGATGTCACTGCTGATCTCTAGTGATGGATAGGATGTATTCTCAGTGATGTCACCGCTGATCTCTAGTGATGGATAGGCTGTATTCTCAGTGATGTCACCGCTGATCTCTAGAGAATGGATAGGCTGTATTCTCAGTGAGGTCACCGCTGATCTCTAGTGATGGATAGGCTGTATTCTCAGTGATGTCACTGCTGATCTCTAGTGATGGATAGGCTGTATTCTCAGTGATGTCACCGCTGATCTCTAGTGATGGATAGGCTGTATTCTCAGTGATGTCACTGCTGATCTCTAGTGATGGATAGGCTGTATTCTCAGTGATGTCACCGCTGATCTCTAGTGATGGATAGGATGTATTCTCAGTGATGTCACCGCTGATCTCTAGTGATGGATAGGCTGTATTCTCAGTGATGTCACCACTGATCTCTAGTGATGGATAGGCTGTATTCTCAGTGATGTCACCGTTGATCTCTAGTGAATGGATAGGCTGTATTCTCAGTGATGTCACCGCTGATCTCTAGTGATGGATAGGCTGTATTCTCAGTGATGTCACCGCTGATCTCTAGTGAATGGATAGGCTGTATTCTCAGTGATGTCACCGCTGATCTCTAGTGAATGGATAGGCTGTATTCTCAGTGATGTCACCGCTGATCTCTAGTGAATGGATAGGCTGTATTCTCAGTGATATCACCGCTGATCTCTAGTGATGGATAGGCTGTATTCTCAGTGATGTCACCGCTGATCTCTAGTGAATGGATAGGCTGTATTCTCAGTGATATCACCGCTGATCTCTAGTGATGGATAGGCTGTATTCTCAGTGATGTCACTGCTGATCTCTAGTGAATGGATAGGCTGTATTCTCAGTGATGTCACCGCTGATCTCTAGTGAATGGATAGGCTGTATTCTCAGTGATGTCACCGCTGATCTCTAGTGAATGGATAGGCTGTATTCTCAGTGATGTCACTGCTGATCTCTAGTGATGGATAGGCTGTATTCTCAGTGATGTCACCGCTGATCTCTAGTGATGGATAGGCTGTATTCTCAGTGATGTCACTGCTGATCTCTAGTGATGGATAGGCTGTATTCTCAGTGATGTCACCGCTGATCTCTAGTGATGGATAGGCTGTATTCTCAGTGATGTCACCGCTGATCTTTAGTGATGGATAGGCTGTATTCTCAGTGATGTCACCGCTGATCTCTAGTGAATGGATAGGATGTATTCTCAGTGATGTCACCGCTGATCTCTAGTGATGGATAGGATGTATTCTCAGTGATGTCACCGCTGATCTCTAGTGATGGATAGGCTGTATTCTCAGTGATGTCACCGCTGATCTCTAGTGAATGAAGATGTACAGATATTTTGGTTTTCTCTAGGGCCTTATACAGAGGTTGATCATCTCACGTCCATAACCTTCCAGTGTGAACACAAATGTTCTTTGGTGGATCAGATCTTTTCTTTAGGTCGTGTTCACATGTTCAGGTCTGTTGGGAATGGATCATAAATGGAGGAGACGTATAAATGAGGCTTCTCTGTTCTCTAATCCGATTCTGTCTTTTCAATAATTGCAAAAAAAAAAAAACCCTGAAGGTGCGAACACAACGTGCGGCCGATAATAATGACCAATGACATGATCGGCGCTCGCCCCTCCCCCCATCCGCGCATATACATCCTAGTACTCCGCCCCCGTATGACGTTACCCCCCGCTATGCAAGTCTATGGGAGGGGGCGTGACGGCCGTCATGCTCCCTCCCATAGACTTGCATAGCGGGGGCGGGGATTGACGTCACGATACTCTGGCCCCGTGGTCGCCACCCGGCTGTTTGTGAGCTGGCAGCATGGTGTGCAGCTCAAACAGGTGGGTGGCGAATACAAGATTGCGGGAGTCTCCAGTGGTGGGACCCCCACAGTGAGACACCTTATCCCCTATCCTTTGGATAGGGGATAAGATGTCTCAGGGCCAGAGTACCCCTTTAAGAGATTTGTAGCTGATTTATAGCATGGACAGGTTGTTGCAGATAAAGGCACATTGATGAAGATTTCTGCCTTCTGAGAGCAGCTGCTAAAATACCATTACATAATAGCAGCAATCAGCTATATGAAGCTGCTGGTGCCTCTGGAGTCCCACGGACATGAAGGTGTTGAGTCCTCCAGAGTTTTGTGTATAAACCTTCTATTCGTCCACCATTAACCAATGCTCACAAGCAGAAACAGCTGCATTGGCAGAAAAATACTTAAACTCATTTTCAAACAGTCCTGTTCACTGATGAGTGCCGTGCAACCCTGGATGGTCCAGATGGATGGAGTAGTGGATGGTTGGTGGATGGCCACCCTGTTCCAACAAGGCTGTAATGTGAGCAAGGCGGTGGTGGAGTCATGTTTTGGGCCGGAATCATGGGAAGAGAGCAGGTCAGCCCCTTTAGGGTCCCCAAAGGTTTAAAGATGACCTCTGCAAAGTATGTGGAGTTTCTGACTGACCACTTTCTTCCCTGGTACAGAAGAAAGAACTATGCTTTCCATAATAAAATCATCTTCATGCATGACCATACACCATCTCATGCTGCAAACAATACCACTTGGAGCATCCAAGAGATCTCTAAGGGTGGGAGGGAGTTTACATCCAAACAGCAGCTCTGGGAGGCTATTCTGACATCTTGCAAACAAATTCAAGCAGAAACTGTCCAAAAACTCACAAGTTCAATGGATACAAGACGTGTGAAGCTGCTATCAAATAATGGTCCTATGTAACGTCACCTGATCAAACTTTTAACAACATTTTACTTTGTAAACATTTTATGTAAATCGCTTTTCATTTCGGTAAATACGGCAAACACAACAATTGGCAATTCTCACTTCTTTACAACCTATAAAGTGTTTGGAAACTTAGGCTGGGTTCACACCACGTTTTGTACTTACGGTTCCGTATACGGCTGGGGGAGGTTGGGTGGGGGGGGAATTGCGGCGCCCGCACTCAGCCGTATTCGGGAACCGTATTTAATGTAAGTCTATGAGCCGACCGGAGTGAACCGCTGCCTCCAGTCAGCTGCGTTTTCGTCCGTATGCGGTTTCCCGACCGCAGGCAAAAATGTGGTCGACCGCGTTTTTGCCTACGGTCGGGAAAACGCAGCCGACCGGAGGTTGCTGTTCACTCCGGTCGGCTCATAGACATACATTAAATACGGTTCCCGAATACGGCTGAGTGCGGGTGCCGCGATTTCCCCCCCCCCCCCCCCGCTGTATATGGAACCGTAAGTACAAAACGTGGTGTGAACCCAGCCTTACTGTGAATATAATCGCCCTCACAAAATGATCTTTAACCTGAATATTTCCGCATCTTGGCCGATTCTCATATTTAGGATATCAGGAGCCGGAGCAGTAACGGTTAATATACTACAGGGGTCACCTGAATTGTTTTCCTCTTTACACCATTGTCCTTCTATGAGCCCCATCCCTCCCAAGGTCAGGACCAGGAGGAACTAACAGAGGTACAAATCCAGTTTATTTTATTCAGCTGTGAAGATGCATCATCAGCATTTTATACGCCTGATAACTGTCCCTAGTGTCATGTGGGTGGAGCCTCTGTCCCTGTTGTCAGGTGGGTGGTCTGTCTGTGTTGTCAAGTGGGTGGAGCTTCTGTTCCCTAGTGTCAGGTGGGTGGAATCTGACAAGTGTCCCCAATAGAGGATGGGTGGAGTCTCTGGCCTGGTGGTCAGGTGGGTGGAGTCTCTGGCCTGGTGGTCAGGTGGGTGGAGTCTGACACCTTTGTGCAGGCGTGGGAAAGTAAAAGCTACAAACTGCTACATTGTAATGACTGAACACACGGGGGACGGACCCTTCATATCATACAGAGCGGCCAATCATCTTCTTCCCCTCGTCTGCTGATCCCGACCGCCCAAAGTGCAGAGAATCCCTCCTGGATCTGGTTTCCCTGGAGAAGGTTCCGGCTCCTGCGCTCACAATGACGTCCACGTTCCAGATTCCCGGCCGCTCCATCTCAATATCTAATTCTCTAATCACTAACATAAAACATATTTACATAAATTAACCCTCCCCCTCCTGCAGAAGGTCAGCGGCTCCTGGCGGCAGTCACCCCCCGGTGGGCGCACAGATGCTGGAGCCCACCCAAACTCTCTCACTGGTCGCTGCCAGGAACCTCAAGGCTTCTTCATCTTCTTCACGGATGATGAACTGGAGGCCGATTCTCTTCTCTTCCGCTGGAAGCAAAAAAAGAAAAAGAAACGTTACGAGAGAAGAAATCACATCCTCCGCACTTGGTCACCTGACCAACCTAAAGCGGCTGATAACAGCGGACACTAGATCAGGGCCTCATATATAGTATACACCAGGGTATATATAACTAGGTCAGTGCAGTATATAGTATACACCAGGGTATATATAACTAGGTCAGTGCAGTATATAGTATACACCAGGGTATATATAACTAGGTCAGTGCAGTATATAGTGTACACCAGGGTATATATAACTAGGTCAGTGCAGTATATAGTATACACCAGGGTATATATAACTAGGTCAGTGCAGTATATAGTATACACCAGGGTATATATAACTAGGTCAGTGCAGTATATAGTATACACCAGGGTATTTATAACTAGGTCAGTGCAGTATATAGTGTACACCAGGGTATATATAACTAGGTCAGTGCAGTATATAGTATACACCAGGGTATATATAACTAGGTCAGTGCAGTATATAGTGTACACCAGGGTATATATAACTAGGTCAGTGCAGTATATAGTGTACACCAGGGTATATATAACTAGGTCAGTGCAGTATATAGTGTATACCAGGGTATATATAACTAGGTCAGTGCAGTATATAGTGTACACCAGGGTATATATAACTAGGTCAGTGCAGTATATAGTGTACACCAGGGTATATATAACTAGGTCAGTGCAGTATATAGTGTACACCAGGGTATATATAACTAGGTCAGTGCAGTATATAGTGTACACCAGGGTATATATAACTAGGTCAGTGCAGTATATAGTATACACCAGGGTATATATAACTAGGTCAGTGCAGTATATAGTGTACACCAGGGTATATATAACTAGGTCAGTGCAGTATATAGTGTACACCAGGGTATATATAACTAGGTCAGTGCAGTATATAGTGTACACCAGGGTATATATAACTAGGTCAGTGCAGTATATAGTGTACACCAGGGTATATATAACTAGGTCAGTGCAGTATATAGTGTACACCAGGGTATATATAACTAGGTCAGTGCAGTATATAGTGTACACCAGGGTATATATAACTAGGTCAGTGCAGTATATAGTATACACCAGGGTATATATAACTAGGTCAGTGCAGTATATAGTGTACACCAGGGTATATATAACTAGGTCAGTGCAGTATATAGTGTACACCAGGGTATATATAACTAGGTCAGTGCAGTATATAGTGTACACCAGCGTATATATAACTAGGTCAGTGCAGTATATAGTGTACACCAGGGTATATATAACTAGGTCAGTGCAGTATATAGTATACACCAGGGTATATATAACTAGGTCAGTGCAGTATATAGTGTACACCAGGGTATATATAACTAGGTCAGTGCAGTATATAGTGTACACCAGCGTATATATAACTAGGTCAGTGCAGTATATAGTGTATACCGGGGTATATATAACTAGGTCAGTGCAGTATATATAGTGTACACCAGGGTATATATAACTAGGTCAGTGCAGTATATAGTGTACACCAGCGTATATATAACTAGGTCAGTGCAGTATATAGTGTACACCAGCGTATATATAACTAGGGTCAGTGCAGTATATAGTGTACACCGGGGTATATACAGTATATAACTAGGTCAGTATATAGTGTACACGGGGGGGTTGTGTGTGTCTATATCTAGGTCAGTGCAGTATATAGTATACACCAGGGTATATTTATCTAGGTCAGTACAGTATATAGTGTACACTAGGGTATATATAACCCTTGTCATTCTAAGTCTTAAACAGAAGTCAAGGCTTGTCCAGGACTAGATTCACATGGCAGGATTCTCCTAAAAACAGCGCCTCATCCATCTACAGGATATAAGTGGTACTGCAGCTCACTCACTTTAGAGAAACAGGGTGCAATATAAGAAACAGACCGTGGTCAGGATTGGCTGACTGGAACTGCAGAAGGGAAGCTGCATACAGTGCCCGGCTTCCCACAGTGCCCGGCTTCCCACAGTGCCCGGCTTCCCACAGTGCCCGGCTTCCCACAGTGCCGCCAGCCTAAACCTCTTCCTCAAGCTCCAGAACTGTGGCTGATGGGTGCAGATTAGTACAAGTGTTCATAGATTTAGGGTGAGATGTTTTGGGGGGGGGGGGGGGGGGGGGTTTATCAGGTGGCGATGTCCGGGGGGAGCAGTGATATTCAGGGGGCACATACTTTCCCCTTGGAATATGCAGCCCGATGAAAGTGCAATTATTCCGGTAGCTGACAGATCTGGCTCTGCATTATTCAGCGTGGCGAGGAGCGGCTCACAATGCGCGGTGACGGGGCCCGGGCCCCCCCTATTCTCACCTTCTACCTCCATCAGGAACAGAAGACGATTGATCTTAACAATGTAACTTCAGGAGCTTAAAAGTCTTCTAATTCTGACTCAGCCGCAGACTTCACAGAGCGGGGGGCTTCTGCCTGCGCCCATTAGTGGGCCGACTTCAGAGAGGCGGGAACAAAGGCCTGCGGTGTGAGGCATTCCGAGACAGCCGACTCATTAGGGACGGGCGACTGGAGTGCGAGTTTACCGAATCAAACGCCGATGGAATGTGGAGGAACTGGACGGACTTCAGCTCCCAAATCATCTCCAACTTAGGCCTTTGTTTCCACCTTCAGCCTCCCTGGAGGGGTCACCACTTCTCAGAGAGACCCCCGGGGACAGAGGAGAGACCCCCGGGGACAGAGGAGAGACCCCCGGGGACCGAGGAGAGACCAGAGAAGAAGAGACCCCCGGGGACAGAGAAGAGAGACCCCCCGGGGACAGAGGAGAGACCAGAGAAGAAGAGACCCCCGGGGACAGAGAAGAGAGACCCCCGGGGACAGAGAAGAGAGACCCCCGGGGACAGAGAAGAGAGACCCCCGGGACAGAGAAGAGAGACCCCCGCGGACAGAGAAGAGAGACCCCCGCGGACAGAGGAGAGAGACCCCCGCGGACAGAGGAGAGAGACCCCCGCGGACAGAGGAGAGAGACCCCCGCGGACAGAGGAGAGAGACCCCCGCGGACAGAGGAGAGAGACCCCCGCGGACAGAGGAGAGAGACCCCCGCGGACAGAGGAGAGAGACCCCCGCGGACAGAGGAGAGAGACCCCCCGCGGACAGAGGAGAGAGACCCCCGCGGACAGAGGAGAGAGACCCCCGCGGACAGAGGAGAGAGACCCCCGCGGACAGAGGAGAGAGACCCCCGGCGACAGAGGAGAGAGACCCCCGCGACAGAGGAGAGAGACCCCCGCGGACAGAGGAGAGAGACCCCCGCGGACAGAGGAGAGAGACCCCCGCGGACAGAGGGAGAGAGACCCCCGCGGACAGAGGAGAGAGACCCCCCGCGGACAGAGGAGAGAGACCCCCGCGGACAGAGGAGAGAGACCCCCGCGGACAGAGGAGAGAGACCCCCGCGGACAGAGAAGAGACCCCCGCGGACAGAGAAGAGACCCCCGCGGACAGAGAAGAGAGACCCCCGCGGACAGGGACCAGCCCCTCAATGTAAGGAGAAACGCAAAGGCACACGAATGGCAGGAGAGAAATGGCGCATGTCCTGCTGTCACATCTGAGATCAGAGGGCGAGTACTAATCCTACTGCGCTACGGCCTATGTTCACATCCCACAGATAATAAGGAATGTGCAGGTTTATTACAATAGGAAGAGGGGAGTAAGCTACTGCCAGACATCTCTAAATCTCTACAGACTCCTCTGGCCCCTCCTCCTACTCCAGACTCCTCTGTAACCTCCTTCCGCCTCCTCTGTCTCCTCTGAAGTAGGAGGAGAAGATGAAGTAGGAGGAGAAAGTGGACAAACTCCTCTGCCCATTCCTCCTCCTTCAAAATCCTCCATCCACTTCTGCCCCTTCGTCCTTCTCCAGACTCCTCATCCTCCTCCAGATTCCTGTCCTTTCCCTCCTGATCCCTCAGACTCCTCTGTCGTCCTCCTTTCTGTCTCCTCCTCCAGACCCCCTCTGTCCCCCTCCTCCTCCAGACCCCTATGGGATAAAAATGATCAGTGTGTGCAGTGTTATGGTCTTCTATGGGATAACAATGATCAGTGTGTGCAGTGTTATCCCAGAGGAGGACCATAAGACTGCACACACTGATCATTGTTATCCCAGAGGAGACCATAAGACTGCACACACTGATCATTGTTATCCCAGAGGAGACCATAACACTGCACACACTGATCATTGTTATCCCAGAGGAGACCATAAGACTGCACACACTGATCATTGTTATCCCAGAGGAGACCATAACACTGCACACACTGATCATTGTTATCCCAGAGGAGGACCATAAGACTGCACACACTGATCATTGTTATCCCATAGGAGACCATAACACTGCACACACTGATCAGTGTGTGCAGTGTTATGGTCTCCTATGGGATAATAATGATCAGTGTGTGCAGTGTTCTGGTCTCCTCTGGGATAACCATGATCAATATAAGAGATCAGTGTGTGCAGTGTTATAGGCTCCTCTGGGATAACAATGATCAATATAAGAGATCAGTGTGTGCAGTGTTATAGGCTCCTCTGGGATAACAATGATCAATATAAGAGATCAGTGTGTGCAGTGTTATAGGCTCCTCTGGGATAACAATGATCAATATAAGAGATCAGTGTGTGCAGTGTTATAGGCTCCTATATATAACATTGCAAAAAAAAAAAAAAGGAGTACAAGTCATTTAACCCCTGATAAATTTGAATCACCCCCCTTTTCCCATTAAAAAAAAAAAAAAAAAAAAAAAGTGTAAATTAAAAATAATCATATGTTGTATCGCCGTGTGCGGAAATGTCCGAATTATAAAAAATATATCATTAATTAAACTGCACGGTCAATGGCGTGCGCGCAAAAAATTCCAAAGTCCAAAATAGTTTATTTTGATCACTTTTTTATATAATAAAAAAATTAATAAAAAGTGATCAAAAAAGTCCGATCAATACAAAAATGGTACCGCTAAAAACTTCAGATCACGTCGCAAAAATGATCCCTCATACCGCCCCAAACACGGAAAAATAAAAAAGTTATAGGGGGTCAGAAGATGAGAACTTTAAACGCCTACATTTTCCTGCACGTAGACAAATCCAACCGATAAGTCGGGGTCATTATAATCGTATGAACCTACAGAATAATAAGGGGTCAATGTCACCGAAACAGAAGCCCCCAAAATTACAAGAGAGTTTTATTTTCTCCAATTTTGTCACACAATGATTTTTTTCCGTTTCGCTGTAGATTTTTGGGTAAAATAACTGAGGTCATTACAAAGTAGATTTGGTGGCGCAAAAAATAATCATCATCTGGATTCTTAGGTGCAAAATTGAAAGCGTTTGGATTTTTATAAGGTAGGGAGGAAAAAACGAAAGTGCAAAAACGGAAAACCCCCGGTCCTTAAGGGTTAAGGTGACGTGTAACGCCCCCCACTTATCACAGTATGGGGGGGGGGGGGTCCTGTGAGATTGTAGGTAAGATGGCCGCAGTGTGAACGCCACCGACCTTTTGTCTTGGACTAATGTAATTGTGTAATCAGCCGGTAAAGGTCAGTGCGGGGGGGGGGGGGTCGGGGGTCGGGGGGGGGGGGGTCGGGGGTCGGGGCGGGGGGGGCGCGGTGGCGGGGGACCGGGGTGGGTAATGAATTTGCCTTGTAGTAAATTAACTTGATTTTACTTCCCTGATATATGTCAAAGACCAAGTCATGTTAACCCTCAGCACGCCATGGAGTGCATCACAGAGCCGTATCCAGGTAACAGACTGACCGTATACCCCTGTATGATCTAATAGTCCATATACAGGTGACTCCTCCTCCTCCTGTATATAGTCCATGTACGGGTGACTCCTCCTCCTGTATAGTCCATGTACAGGTGACTCCTCCTCCTCCTGTATAGTCCATGTACAGGTGACTCCTCCTCCTCCTGTATAGTCCATGTACAGGTGACTCCTCCTCCTCCTGTATAGTCCATGTACGGGTGACTCCTCCTCCTGTATAGTCCATGGACGGGTGACTCCTCCTCCTCCTGTATATAGTTCATGTACGGGGTGACTCCTCCTCCTGTATATAGTTCATGTACGGGTGACTCCTCCTCCTGTATAGTTCATGTACAGGTGACTCCTCCTCCTGTATAGTTCATGTACAGGTGACTCCTCCTCCTGTATAGTTCATGTACAGGTGACTCCTCCTCCTCCTCCTGTATATAGTCCATGTACAGGTGACTCCTCCTCCTCCTCCTCCTGTATAGTTCATGTACAGGTGACTCCTCCTCCTCCTTCTGTATATAGTTCATGTACAGGGTGACTCCTCCTCCTCCTCCTGTATATAGTCCATGAACGGGGTGACTCCTCCTCCTGTATAGTCCATGGACGGGTGACTCCTCCTCCTCCTGTATAGTCCATGTACAGGTGACTCCTCCTCCTCCTGTAAAGTCCATGGACAGGTGACTCCTCCTCCTGTATAGTCCATGTACAGGTGACTCCTCCTCCTACTGTATATAGTCCATGTACGGGTGACTCCTCCTCCTCCTGTATAGTCCATGTACGGGTGACTCCTCCTCCTCTCCTCCTGTATAGTCCATGTACAGGTGACTCCTCCTCCTGTATAGTCCATATACAGGTGACTCCTCCTCCTCCTGTATAGTCCATGTACAGGTGACTCCTCCTCCTCTCCTCCTGTATAGTCCATGTACAGGTGACTCCTCCTCCTCCTGTATAGTCCATGTACAGGTGACTCCTCCTCCTCCTGTATAGTCCATGTACAGGTGACTCCTCCTCCTCCTGTATATAGTCCATGTACGGGTGACTCCTCCTCCTGTATAGTTCATGTACAGGTGACTCCTCCTCCTGTATAGTTCATGTACAGGTGACTCCTCCTCCTGTATAGTTCATGTACAGGTGACTCCTCCTCCTCCTCCTGTATATAGTCCATGTACAGGTGACTCCTCCTCCTCCTCCTGTATAGTTCATGTACAGGTGACTCCTCCTCCTGTATATAGTCCATGTACAGGTGACTCCTCCTCCTCCTGTATAGTCCATGTACAGGTGACTCCTCCTCCTCCTGTATAGTCCATGTACAGGTGACTCCTCCTCCTCCTCCTGTATAGTCCATGTACAGGTGACTCCTCCTCCTCCTGTATAGTCCATGTACAGATGACTCCTCCTCCTCCTGTATATAGTCCATGTACAGATGACTCCTCCTCCTCCTGTATATAGTCCATGGACGGGTGACTCCTCCTCCTCCTGTATATAGGCCATGGACGGGTGACTCCTCCTCCTGTATATAGTCCATGGACGGGTGACTCCTCCTCCTCCTGTATAGTCCATATACAGGTGACTCCTCCTCCTGTATAGTCCATGTACAGGTGACTCCTCCTCCTCCTGTATAGTCCATGTACAGGTGACTCCTCCTCCTTCTGTATAGTTCATGTACAGGTGACTCCTCCTCCTCCTGTATAGTCCATGTACAGGTGACTCCTCCTCCTCCTGTATAGTCCCATGTACAGGTGACTCCTCCTCCTCCTGTATAGTCCATGTAA
>NC_079195.1:234937905-234975931 GCF_029499605.1 Hyla sarda
CCTCCTCCTGTCTAGGTCATGTACAGGGTGGAGCTCCTCCTCCTGTCTAGTTCCATGTTACGGGTGACTCCTCCTCCTGTATAGTCAGTGTACAGGTGACCTCCTCCTCCTCCTGTATAGTCCATGTACAGGTGACTCCTCCTCTGTATATTCCGTCACTATAGACTGATATTCGCGCCCACATCATATAATAGAGCTGGTGAACCCTGAATATATCGGCATTTGCTGCTTACAATGTAAATGGATTCAGTTCTGCTATTGATCACATGACATGGACGCTGATTTACCACGGTCTTTCGGGGGCAATTCTTTTGGTGTAAACCTCTGACCCGATCAATAGGGGTGAGGATCCTGCTGCTGCCCCTCCAGGACCCTGAACATTGGCACAGAATACATTGTGGATGAGATATTCCTGGGGGCGGACGTCCTACCTGGAGATAAGCGCGGAGCCCCCCCAGATTAACGTGTCGTCTCTGCAGCCCACAGATAAGACCCTTCAATCTCCTTGTAAATCACCGTACATCTTGCATGTGTATGAAGTGGGCCGCCGCTTATCAGCCGATCGGTGGACTCTCTATTGTAGGGGCTTAAGCAGCTGCCAGCGAGATGTGGATTAAACAGGAGGATCGGCTGCAGGGCGGGAGGAATGATTATTTCCTGAGAGCCCCCGAGGCCACGTTTCCATGGGGTCCCTCAGAGGCGCCGATAGGACGATTAAAATATAGAAAACTCCATCACATTATTTGTTCACCTGATCGGTAATCAGCTGCAAGAATGGCGCAATGGAAAGAGGAACACGAAGGACAAGTGACCAGAGACAACACGCAGCATCCGGGGGAAGTTATACTGTGCTCCAGAGCATCCGGGGAAGTCATACTGGGCTCCAGAGCATCCGGGGGAAGTTATACTGTGCTCCAGAGCATCCGGGGGAAGTCATACTGCGCTATAGAGCATCCGGGGGAAGTCATACTGTGCTATAGAGCATCGGGGGGGGGGGGGGGGGGGGGAAGTCATACTGTGCTATAGAGCATCCGGGAGGAAGTCATACTGCGCTCCAGAGCATCCGGGAGGAAGTCATACTGCGCTCCAGAGCATCCGGGAGGAAGTCATACTGCGCTCCAGAGCATCCGGGAGGAAGTCATACTGCGCTCCAGAGCATTTGGGGGGAAGTAATACTGTGCTCCAGAGCATACACTGTCCTGATACTGCACGGCACCTGCTGACATCACAGTAATACCAGGAAATATTAATGCTGCTTCTATATAAGGATATAACCACTATAATACCGCTCCTATATACAAAAATATAACTCCTATAATACTGCTCCTATATACAAGAATATAACTCCTATAATACTGCTCCTATATACAAGAATATAACTACTATAATACTGCTCCTATGTACAAGAATATAACTACTATAATACTGCCCCTATATACAAGAATATAACTACTATAATACTGCTCCTATATACAAGAATATAACTACTATAATACTGCTCCTATATACAAGAATATAACTACTATAATACTGCCCCTATATACAAGAATATAACTACTATAATACTGCTCCTATATACAAGAATATATCTACTATAATACTGCTCCTATATACAAGAATATATCTACTATAATACTGCTCCTATATACAAGAATATAACTACTATAATACTGCTCCTATATACAAGAATATAACTACTATAATACTGCCTCCTATATACAAGAATATAACTACTATAATACTGCTCCTATATACAAGAATATAACTACTATAATACTGCCTCCTATATACAAGAATATAACTACTATAATACTGCTCCTATATACAAGAATATAGCTACTATAATACTGCCCCTATATACAAGACTATAACTACTATAATACTGCCTCCTATATACAAGACTATAACTACTATAATACTGTCTCCTATATACAAGACTATAACTACTATAATACTGCTCCTATATACAAGAATATAACTACTATAATACTGCTCCTATATACAAGAATATAACTACTATAATACTGCTCATATATACAAGAATATAACTACTATAATACTGCCTCATATATACAAGAATATAACTACTATAATACTGCCTCCTATATACAAGAATATAACTACTATAATACTGCCCTCCTATATACAAGAATATAACTACTATAATACTGCCCCTATATACAAGAATATAACTACTATAATACTGCTCCTATATACAAGAATATAACTCCTATAATACTGATCCTATATACAAGAATATAACTCCTATAATACTGATACTATATACAAGAATATAACTCCTATAATACTGCTCCTATATACAAGAATATAACTCCTATAATACTGCACCTACATACAAGAATATAATTACTATAATACTGCCTCCTATATACAAGAATATAACTACTATAATACTGCTCCTATATACAAGAATATAACTACTATAATACTGCTCCTATATACAAGAATATAACTACTATAATACTGCTCCTATATACAGGAATATAACTACTATAATACTGCCATCTATATACAAGAATATAACTACTATAATACTGCTCCTATATACAAGAATATAACTCCTATAATACTGCCCTATATACAAGAATATAACTACTATAATACTGCTTCTATGTACAAGGATATACTACTATAATACTGCTCCTATATACAAGAATATAACTCCTATAATACTGCCCCTATATACAAGAATATAACTACTATAATACTGCTTCTATGTACAAGAATATAACTACTATAATACTGCCTCCTATATACAAGATATAACTCCTATAATACTGCCCCTATATACAAGAATATAACTCCTATAATACTGCTCCTATATACAAGAATATAACTACTATAATACTGCTCCTATATACAAGAATATATCTACTATAATACTGCCTCCTATATACAAGAATATAACTACTATAATACTGCCTCCTATATACAAGAATATAACTCCTATAATACTGCTCCTATATACAAGAATATAACTACTATAATACTGCTCCTATATACAAGAATATATCTACTATAATACTGCCTCCTATATACAAGAATATAACTACTATAATACTGCTCCTATATACAAGAATATAACTACTATAATACTGCCTCCTATATACAAGAATATAACTACTATAATACTGCTCCTATATATACACAAGAATATAACTACTATAATACTGCTCCTATATTACAAGAATATAACTACTATAATACTGCTCCTATATACAAGAATATAACTACTATAATACTGCTCCTATATACAATGAATATAACTACTATAATACTGCTCCTATATACAAGAATATAACTACTATAATACTGCTCCTATATACAAGAATATAACTACTATAATACTGCTCCTATATACAAGAATATAACCTACTATAATACTGCTCCTATATACAAGAATATAACTACTATAATACTGCCTCCTATATACAAGAATATAACTACTATAATACTGCTCCTATATATAAGAATATAACTACTTATAATACTGCCTCCTATATACAATAATATAACTACTATAATACTGCTCCTATATACAAGAATATAACTACTATAATACTGCCTCCTATATACAAGAATATAACTACTATAATACTGCTCCTATATACAAGAATATAACTACTATAATACTGCTCCTATATACAATATAACTACTATAATACTGCTCCTATATACAAGAATTATTGATGTATTATATCGTCTGGGAATCCACGTGGATAATACCGCCCCTCTGCTCCTCTCTTCCTGGCTGCAGTGAATAGTATCTGTAAGGGGATCAGCGGCGCCTTGTTTTCTCATTTTGCCGTGGATACATGTTCCCCTCGTGTGCTCAGCAGCGCCCCTCTCCTCCTCTATGATCAGTTCAGTTCTTGGCGTCTCTGCTGGTTATTACACACTCACCGAGTTGGGGGTCAGAGGGGCCCCCACGACATCTATAATGGGGTCCTTCCCTTCCAGTTTGATCTCCTCAGTGCTGATCGGCGCCTGGCTCTCCCCGCTGGAGCCCTCTACCAGTGCGGCCATGGCGGTGGTCCCAGTTTTAGATAGCGCCTCGTAGCGGTGGGCGGAGCATCTGTAGCTCGTATTCGCAGTTGGAGAAGGCTTGTTTGAGCTCGTAGAGCAGGACCAGATCGCTGCGCAATTCATTGAACATCTGCACAATGTCCTCGGTCGGCATCGGGTTCAGATCTAGGGAGAAACACATCACATGATCATACAGCATCTCGTCCCGGCCAATCACAGGAGCTTCAGGGGCTCAAAGCAACCGAAACCTTTCCTAAAAGCCCATTTATTATTATTATAATTATTATTATTAATAAGTGCGCTAAGCCGCACGAAACAACTTGTCCCGGCGCTCCCCGCTTCCGTTACCACCGTCCTGCTGGAAGAGAATAAAGCCCTGACTGGTGGTGAGGGGGCCCCATTCCCCAGGACAGGACAGGGGGGCCCCATTCCCCAGGACAGGACAGGGGGGCTCCATTCCCCAGGACAGGACAGGGGGGGCCCCATTCCCCAGGACAGGACAGGGGGGGCCCCATTCCCCAGGACAGGACAGGGGGGCCCCATTCCCCAGGACAGGACAGGGGGGCCCCATTCCCCAGGATAGGTGTTAGGGCAGTGATGGCGACCCTGTGGCACGCCGACCCCCTCTGTGGGCACACAGCCAGAGTTAGCCATCAGCTCATTCGGGACATCCCTGTGTCCCGAAAGATTTTTTCGGGACACAAGGATGCCCCGGTTACCTTGCTGTGGCCCCGCGTTAACTTTAAAAACGCAGGGGCCGCCGGGAGGTAGCGCATGCAGCGATGTCACTGACGTAGCTATACTGGACCTATGTGGGGGAAACTATACTGCACCTAATGTGGGGGGGGGGGGGAACTATACTGCACCTAATGTGGGGGGGGGGGGACTATACTGCACCTAATGTGGGGGGGGGGACTATACTGCACCTAATGTGGGGGGGGGGGGACTATACTGCACCTAATGTGGGGGGGGGGGACTATACTGCACCTAATGTGGGGGGGGGGGACTATACTGCACCTAATGTGGGGGGGGAACTATACTGCACCTAATGTGGGGGGGGAACTATACTGCACCTAATGTGGGGGGGGGGAACTATACTGCACCTAATGTGGGGGGGGAACCTATACTGCACCTAATGTGGGGGGGGGGGGAACTATACTGCACCTAATGTGGGGGGGGGGACTATACTGCACCTAATGTGGGGGGGGGGGGGGGACTATACTGCACCTAATGTGGGGGGGGGGGACTATACTGCACCTAATGTGGGGGGGGGGGACTATACTGCACCTAAAGTGGGGGGGGGGGGGACTATACTGCACCTAATGTGGGGGGGGGGACTATACTGCACCTAATGTGGGGGGGGGGGGACTATACTGCACCTAATGTGGGGGACTATACTGCACCTAATGTGGGGACTATACTGCACCTAATGTGGGGGGGGGGGACTATACTGCACCTAATGTGGGGGGGGGGGACTATACTGCACCTAATGTGGGGGGGGGGGGGACTATACTGCACCTAATGTGGGGGGGGGGGGGGACTATACTGCACCTATGTGGGGGGGGGGACTATACTGCACCTAATGTGGGGGGGGGGGACTATACTGCACCTAATGTGGGGGGAACTATACTGCACCTAATGTGGGGGAACTATACTGCACCTAATGTGGGGGAACTATACTGCACCTAATGTGGGGGAACTATACTGCACTAATGTGGGGGGGGGGGACTATACTGCACCTAATGTGGGGGGGACTATACTGCACCTAATGTGGGGGAACTATACTGCACCTAATGTGGGGGAACTATTACTGCACCTAATGTGGGGGGAACTATACTGCACCTAATGTGGGGGAACTATACTGCACCTAATGTGGGGGGGGGGGACTATACTGCACCTAATGTGGGGGGACTATACTGCACCTATTGGGGGGAACTATACTGCACCTAATGTGGGGGAACTATACTGCACCTAATGTGGGGGAACTATACTGCACCTAATGTGGGGGGAACTGTACTGCACCTAATGTGGGGGAACTGTACTGCACCTAATGTGGGGGAACTGTACTGCACCTAATGTGGGGGAACTGTACTGCACCTAATGTGGGGGGAACTGTACTGCACCTAATGTGGGGGAACTGTACTGCACCTAATGTGGGGGAACTGTACTGCACCTAATGTTGGGGGAAACTGTACTGCACCTAATGTGGGGGAACTGTACTGCACCTAATGTGGGGGAACTGTACTGCACCTAATGTGGGGGAACTGTACTGCACTAATGTGGGGGAACTGTACTGCACCTAATGTGGGGGAACTGTACTGCACCTAATGTGGGGGAACTGTACTGCACCTAATGTGGGGGAACTGTACTGCACCTAATGTGGGGGAACTGTACTGCACCTAATGTGGGGGAACTGTACTGCACCTAATGTGGGGGAACTGTACTGCACCTAATGTGGGGGAACTGTACTGCACCTAATGTGGGGGAACTGTACTGCACCTACAGCCCTCGGCTTCACACACACACAGCCCTCAGCCTCACTCACACACACACACACACACAGCCCTCGGCCACACACACACACACACCACGGCCTCACACACACACAGCCCTCGGCCTCGGCCTCACCCCCACACACACACACACACACACACACACAGCCCTCGGCCTCACACACACACACACACACACAGCCCTCGGCCACACACACACACACACACACACACACAGCCCTCGGCCACACACACACACACACACACACAGCCTCACACACACACACACAGCCCTCGGCCTCTCTCACACACACACAGCCTTCAGCCTCACACACACACACACACACCCCTCAGCCTCACACACACACAGCCCTCGGCCTCACCCCCACACACACACACACAGCCCTCGGCCTCACACACACACAGCACTCGGCCTCACACACACACACACACACACAGCCCTCGGCCTCACCCCCACACACACACACACACCCCTCGGCCTCACCCACACACAGCCCTCGGCCACACCCACACACACACACACACAGCCTCACACACACACAGCCCTCGGCCACACACACACACACACACAGCCTCACACACACACACACAGCCCTCGGCCTCTCTCACACACACACAGCCTTCAGCCTCTCTCACACACACACAGCCTTCAGCCTCACACACACACACACACACACACCCCTCAGCCTCACACACACACAGCCCTCGGCCTCTCACACACACACCCACCCACAGCCCTCGGCCTCACTCACACACACACACACAGCCCTCGGCCACACACACACAGCCCTCGGCCACACACACAGCCCTCGGCCACACACACACACAGCCCTCGGCCACACACACACACCCCTCGGGCACTCACACACACAGCCCTCGGCCACTCACACACAGCCCTCGGCCACTCACACACAGCCCTCGGCCACTCACACACAGCCCTCGGCCTCTCTCTCACACACTCACACACACACACACAGCCTTCGGCCTCACACTCACACACACACCCCTCGGCCTCACACACAGCCCTCGGCCTCTCACACACACACCCACTCACAGCCCTCGGCCTCACTCACTCTCACACACACACACACACACACACACACACACACAGCCCTCGGCCTCTCTCTCACTCACACACACACACACAGCCCTCGGCCTCACACACACACACACACACACGTGGGGGAACTATACTGCACCTAATAATGGGGGGGGGACGGACGGACTATACTGCACATACAGCCCTCGGCCACACACACACACACACACATCCTCACACACAGCCCTCAGCCAGCCACACACACACACACACACACACACACACACACACACACACACACACACACACACACACACCCTCAGCCTCACACACACACAGCCCTCGGCCTCACACACACACACACACAGCCCTCGGCCTCTCACACACACACCCACCCACAGCCTCTCTCTCTCTCACACACACACACACTCACACACACAGCCCTCGGCCTCACACACACACACACACACACACACACACACACACCCCTCGGCCTCACACACACACAGCCCTCGGCCACACACACACACACATCCACACACACACACACACACACACACACACACACACACACACACACACACCCCTCGGCCTCACACACACACACCCCTCGGCCTCACACACACACAGCCCTCGGCCTCTCTCTCACTCACACACACACACACACACACACACCCTTCGGCCTCACACTCACACACATCCTCACACACAGCCCTCAGCCACACACACACACACACACACACACACACACAGCCCTCGGCCTCACTCACACACACACAGCCCTCGGCCTCACTCACACACACAGCCCTCGGCCACACACACACACACACACACACACACACACACACAGCCCTCGGCCTCACACACACACAGCCCTCGGCCACACACACATAGCCCTCGGCCACACACACACACACAGCCCTCGGCCACACACACACACACACACACACACACACACACACACAGCCCTCGGCCTCACACACACACACACACACAGCCCTCGGCCTCACACACACACAGCCCTCGGCCACACACACAGCCCTCGGCCACACACACATAGCCCTCGGCCTCACACACATAGCCCTCGGCCTCACACACACACACAGCCCTCGGCCTCACACTCGCACACACATGTGGGGGAACTATACTGCACCTAATAATGGGGGGGGGGGGGCGGACTATACTGCACCTACAGCCCTCGGCCACACACACACACACACACACACACACACACAGCCCTCGGCCTCTCTCTCACACACACACACACACACACACACACACACACACACACACAGCCCTCGGCCACACACACACACACACACACACAGCCCTCGGCCACACACACACACACACACACAGCCCTCGGCCACACACACACACACACACACACACACACACACACACAGCCCTCGGCCTCTCTCACACACACACAGCCCTCGGCCTCTCTCACACACACACACACACACACAGCCCTCGGCCACACACACACACACACACACACAGCCCTCGGCCACACACACACACACACACACACACACACACACACACACACACACAGCCCTCGGCCTCTCTCACACACACACAGCCCTCGGCCTCTCTCACACACACACACACACACACACACACACAGCCCTCGGCGCCACACACACACACACACACACACACACACACAGCCCTCGGCCACACACACACACACACACACACACACACACACACACACACAGCCCTCGGCCTCTCTCACACACACACAGCCCTCGGCCTCTCTCACACACACACACACACACACACACACACACAGCCCTCGGCGCCACACACACACACACACACACACACACACACACACAGCCCTCGGCGCCACACACACACACACACACACACACACAGCCCTCGGCGCCACACACACACACACACACACACACACACACACACACCCCTCCCCCCCTCCCCCCTCGGCCTCACAACCAGATACTGATCACTAATCCTGGAGATATTCTGTGGGGAGGATAGAAGTTATAATCTGTGATAATCCCTTTAACTTCTGCTTGCTGTCAGTGAATGGAAACAAACCAGAAGTCTTGGAAATAGTGCATTCTTCCATCCAGTTATCCCCAATTTGCGGCCCTCCAGCTGTTGCAAAACTACAACTCCCAGCATGCCCTGCCAGCTGAGGGGTGTTGGCGTACAGGTGGGCGAAAAACATGACACAGAAGACGCCTCAGTTATAGGCTGTCAGGACATGCTGGGAGTTGTAGTTCTGCCACAGCTGGAGCAGCGACCGGTTGGAAATCGTCACTTTATAGTGGGGGCTACCGCTCTCTGCAGGCGTCACCTCCACGATAACCGATGGCGACGAAACCTTTTATGACGTCAAATCCCAAGCGTCACGTGACTTGGGATTTAACTTTAAAAATTCAGTCGCCATCGATTAACATCGAGGTCAACGCCTGCAAAGCTGCAACCGAAAAACGGATGAAATTTAGATCCCGGCGACTGCGTCCTGATCTCCGTGTCACGTGCACAATTGCCCCCGTCCCGCACTTGGGATGCGTCGTCCCATTTTACCCCCCCGACGTGTCGCACGTGTATTCTAACGCCGCGGGTTTCGCTACATCTGCAAACTCTCTGTATTAGCGGAGAATAAAAAAACTGAGTCCGTCAGGACTACAAAAGAAGCCGCCGCCGCGACTCGGATCCCGCTCCCCCCCCCCCCACGCTACGTGTTTTTTTTTTTTTTCCTCTTCCCAAACTCACCTACTCCGAGTTCCGCCAGCATCTGATCCAGAGCTTTAATCTTCTTCTGTCCGACTGAGCTGGGAAGCTTCATCTGCAAATACAAAAGGTAGAGAATGAGCCGCACGGCTGTGTCAGGCCTCACCGGCGGATCCTAGTTCAAAAGGCAGACGGATCCTTTATATAGGAAAGAATGAAAGGAAGAAAGATATGAGGGGTAGAGGGAGCGGGGAGCAACGCTGGGGGGACACCGCACTCACTACGCCGGGGGAAGGGTGGGCGCGCGCACCTCATTGTGCAGCCAAAAGGAATACCGGGCGCCTTGCGCCCGGTATTCCTTTTGGCTGCACAATGAGGTGCGCGCGCCCACCCTTCCCCCGGTGGAGTCAGTGCGGATTTCTTTGCAATCGTCTGCCGTAACCAAAACCCCCTAACAAAGAGGCGCGGGGGAGAAAGTTCAGCGCAAAACTACTTCCTGCAGTGGGCTGAAGATGAAAGGCGCGCGCCGGCAGGATGTCTGGTGCACAATGGCCCCGTTTGATGCGGCGTTCCCATTTAGCAGTGTTTTTTTTTTTTTTCCTCTCTCTCATCCTTCGAGGGCAGGGCGCACTTTCTCCGGCGGACCCCCGAGCGGCGGGGGATTCATTTAAGCAGGTGATATAACAAAGAGGCGAGAAGTTAGACTCGACACAGAAGTGCGGCCCGAAGCCCACAAAAGACGGGGAGCAAGGAGTAAGCGCCGGCGGAGCAGAAAGCAGCGGGGGAGGGGGGGCGCCGAGCGCCGTAAAACGAATTATCAGTACTCATTAAAAAAAAAAAAAAAAAAAAAATAGGAGATGACTTATCAGACACTTGTTACCGATTGATTTACACGGAGGAAGATCACAGCCGGCGCCGCGGACTAAATTTCCGCGGCGTCAGAAGGCCATGGAGACGGCGGCTTCGGCACCTATTCACCGGCAACTGGCGGCCACTTTGATTCTTACAAAGCGCGGTGGACTCGGCGTCGTGTGAATAATTAGACAAGGAGTAAGTGGCCACTGCCCGACCGGCCGCTACTGCGCTATTCAGAGGCTCCGCGCCTCAGGTGTCAGCGCAGACTCAACCTCGGCAGCTGCCATTGTACCGGGCTGGAAACGGCTCCGCTCTGCGCAGCATCAAAGGCGACCGGCGGAGTGACTGCACAGCGACAAACCGTAAAGAGGCAGGAAAGGGGGCCCCCACCTCACATGATATAGTCTGCTCATAACCAACAGTGGTGCCGGACAAATGTGTCTCCAGCTGTTGCAAAACTACAACTCCCAGCATGCCCGGACAGCCAATGGCCAGTGTTTCCCCAACTTGTGTGCCTCCAGCTGTTGCAAAACTACAACTCCCAGCATGCCCGGACAGCCAAAGGCCAGTGTTTCCCCAACTTGTGTGCCTCCAGCTGTTGCAAAACTACAACTCCCAGCATGCCTGGACACCCAAAGGCTGTCCGGGCATGCTTGGAGTTGTAGTTTTGTAACAGGTGGAGGCATCCTGGTTTGGAATCACTGGCCTAAGAATGTCCAGGCATGCTGGGAGTTGTAGTTTTGTAACAGCTGGAGGCACACTAGTTGTGAAAAACTGGCCAAAGGGAGGTTGGGCTGACTGGTTACTATAGCAACTATGAGACACCCAGAAAGTACCCAGTGCTGCTTGTTGGTGGCTACATGGATTCCAGGGCATGCTGGGAGTTGTAGTTTTGCAGCTGTCACAGCAGCACTTTATGTTTTGAGCTAATGTTTCCCATCCAGGGTACATGGGGCTGTTGCAAAACTACAACTCCCAGCATGCCCTGGAATCCATGTATCTGCCAATAAGCAGCACTGTGCGCGGCTCCTATTATGTCTGAGGGGCCCGTGGTACTTTCTGGGTGTCTTAGTTGCCATGGTAACCTGACGACCCAGCCGGTGGTGCCCTCTCTGCACGCTCCGTGTCAGATTGGATGGGGGGGGGGGAAACGTTGGCTAAAAGAACGACAATCCCTTTAATGTGTCAGTTCTCAATACCTCTGCTTCCTGTCAGTGAATGGAACCATCCACGGGCTGAGGGTCACAATGTATTATATATAGTGCAGAGGAGAAGGAACCCGGGACGACTGCCCTCACCTGCACTAGTACATTGTAACAAAAACTCAGCTGTGAAGAGCGTTAAGCCTTTGGATTTATAAAGATAAAGACATTTAAAAATAAAAAAATTAAAATGATGAATAAAATAAAAGAATGAATAAAAATACAGAATGAATAGAATAAAATAAAGAATAAATGAATAAATTCTCACTTTCCATCCACTGACAGCAGCAGAGATCTTACAAATAGTGACACAAAGGAGGGAAATTGTTTACGCGTACCTGTCAGTGCAAACATGAAGTGACCCCCTCAGCGCCTAATCCTGACCATGTGCATCTTATTTTATGTCTAGCGCCTTTATTTTAATTTTTTTATTACACTGCAGGTCTCCGCCCCCTCCCTCATTATGCTGCCTCCTCACATCTCCCCTAGTATTAGCAATACTACAACTCCCAGCATGACCAGATAGCCAGGAGCATGTTGGGAGTTGTAGTTCTGCAGCTGCTGAAGTGTCCAAAGTAGGGGAGACCATGGCTGCTGCCCCTGGAGGTCTACCCGGTCACCTGATCGCTTCATTAGGGACGTTCCGGCTCTATTGCTCGGCTGCAGACTCCTCCGCGCCTCATAGCGATGTGGGGTACGGCCTCTCAGCGGGGGGAGGGTTTAGCCAAATACGTCTGTACTGCCGGTGTGCGCGCACTCCCTGTAGCTCATACGGTGGTGATCTCCTACACTGGCGCGCTTTACGATCGGTATCCAATATGTTGCAAAATTCAGACCATATACATTTATACACATAGCAAGAGGTTATTAACTTCATCTTCTATGTGTATAAATGTATATGGCTGTTACCTCACTGGGTGCAGCCACTAGTTGGGACATTTTTGTTATTACAAAGCAGACTTTTTTAGCTATCTGTATATACAGGTATTTTTGGGGGGATTAACCCCTTGCTCTATGGACCTCCGGTTGTGTATTTGTAGGACCATCTTGGCATTTTGTGCCGTTTTTTTAATGTATGTCTTTTTTTCTAAACAATAAAGATTGACATTTGTGTCCCAGAATACTTGGTTTTTCTTTAATGTTATAAATTTGCATGGTATGGGAACATACATATAGATATTGGCATTTTGTATGCAAAATTCAGACCAGTTTGTCTGGATAAAGACAGGCGACCCCTAGTGGCGGAAATTTGCAGTTACAATTTTTGTAGACTAAATGTATTTATAATTGTATTATAGATGTAATTATAAGAAGCCTTTTTACATGCAAAGTTTTTCACAATGGCCGCGCCTCTTTAAGACTGAAGTTTACGTGCATTGGAGTGAAAGGTGCCAAGTTTATTAGGAGTCGCTGTTCATGCGCCAAAGTTTATATAACTTATAGTAAATGTGTCAGGCTGTGGGAAGCCACACCCTCCAGGCTAAGCCCCACCCACTTTATTGCCAGAAGTAACAAAAAGTTGCACGTTTGACTTTTCTATGGCAAAAAACTGGTGAACGCGGAAAAATCAATTCCGTGCAAAGTTTATTAGAAAAGGGGCAGAAGATTACACGGCTTAAATAAGACGCTGCCCCTTTAAGAAACAAGATATTTGGAGACTTAATTTTAGGATTAGGAAGATACTGCACAGGCGGAGGATCCACACCTGCACTCTACCTCTGCACGCTCCGTCACGCTGCGCCGTGTGCACATCCTCCGCCCTCTAAATATAATCAATTAATCTTTCCACCAATTTTTCTTTTTTTGGCGCTGCTCTCTCTTCCGCGTGGAGAGACTTCATTGGCTCCCAGAGGCCGGAGTATATTTTAATTTTGCCATCATTAAGGAATGTTGTGATTTATGCGGCCGCTGTCAGACTAATATCTTTAAGATTTAGCGGCGGCGGCCATTTATCTTACAGAGTGATGGAGCTGATTGCTCTCTATGCAGAATGTATTAGGAGTAAATGAGCAGTCTATTACTCACCAGCGCTGATCATCTGTTAGGTAAGCTCCGTTAGCTAAACACATTTAGAGATGGCGTCACACGAGGTGACCGCACGGCGTCAGCACCAGAGGATTAACCCCCGAAACCCCACCACCGTAAAGTGAGGGGCAGGAACTGCATCTGCGTCATAATAGAGGGGACCCCCCCCCCTGAAGACCAGAAACCCTGAGAAACCCCCATCCTATAACCTCCAACCTGTAAAAGGAGCCGCACAGCAATTATACTCCAGAGCTGTACTCACTATTCTGCTGGTGAGGTCACTGTGTACATACATTACATTACTTATCCTGTACTGATCCTGAGTTATATCCTGTATTATACCCCAGAGCTGTACTCACTATTCTGCTGGTGAGATCACTGTGTACATACATTACATTACTTATCCTGTACTGATCCTGAGTTATATCCTGTATTATACTCCAGAGCTGTACTCACTATTCTGCTGGTGAGGTCACTGTGTACATACATTACATTACTTATCCTGTACTGATCCTGAGTTATATCATGTATTATACTCCAGAGCTGTACTCACTATTCTGCTGGTGAGGTCACTGTGTACATACATTACTTATCCTGTACTGATCCTGAGTTATATCCTGTATTATACTCCAGAGCTGCACTCACTATTCTGCTGGTGAGGTCACTGTGTACATACATTACTTATCCTGTACTGATCCTGAGTTATATCCTGTATTATACTCCAGAGCTGTACTCACTATTCTGCTGGTGAGATCACTGTGTACATACATTACTGATCCTGTACTGATCCTGAGTTATATCCTGTATTATACTCCAGAGCTGTACTCACTATTCTGCTGGTGAGGTCACTGTGTACATACATTACATTACTTATCCTGTACTGATCCTGAGTTATATCCTGTATTATACTCCAGAGCTGTACTCACTATTCTGCTGATGAGGTCACTGTGTACATACATTACATTACTGATCCTGAGTTATATCCTGTATTATACTCCAGAGCTGTACTCACTATTCTGCTGGTGAGGTCACTGAGGATCAGTACAGGATCAGTAATGTAATGTATATACACAGTGACCTCACCAGCAGAATAGTGAGTACAGCTCTGGAGTATAATACAGGATATAACTCAGGATCAGTACAGGATAAGTAATGTAATGTATGTACACAGTGACCTCACCAGCAGAATAGTGAGTACAGCTCTGGAGTATAATACAGGATATAACTCAGGATCAGTACAGGATAAGTAATGTAATGTATATACACAGTGACCTCACCAGCAGAATAGTGAGTACAGCTCTGGAGTATAATACAGGATATAACTCAGGATCAGTACAGGATAAGTAATGTATGTACACAGTGACCTCACCAGCAGAATAGTGAGTACAGCTCTGGAGTATAATACAGGATATAACTCAGGATCAGTACAGGATAAGTAATGTAATGTATGTACATAGTGACCTCACCAGCAGAATAGTGAGTACAGCTCTGGAGTATAATACAGAATATAACTCAGGATCAGTACAGGATAAGTAATGTAATGTATGTACATAGTGACCTCACCAGCAGAATAGTGAGTGCAGCTCTGGAGTATAATACAGGATATAACTCAGGATCAGTACAGGATAAGTAATGTAATGTATGTACATAGTGACCTCACCAGCAGAATAGTGAGTACAGCTCTGGAGTATAATACAGAATATAACTCAGGATCAGTACAGGATAAGTAATGTAATGTATGTACACAGTGACCTCACCAGCAGAATAGTGAGTACAGCTCTGGGGTATAATACAGGATATAACTCAGGATCAGTACAGGATAAGTAATGTATGTACATAGTGACCTCACCAGCAGAATAGTGAGTACAGCTCTGGAGCATAATACTGGATATAACTCAGGATCAGTACAGGATAAGTAATGTAATGTATGTACACAGTGACCTCACCAGCAGAATAGTGAGTGCAGCTCTGGAGTATAATACAGGATTTCCCTTGTCTATTGGCCCCGGGCCCCACATCTTGGAGAGGACACTGTGGACTCTGCAGAACCTGGTTGTGTATTAAGGTTCATATATTATTTATTCCTTCAGCTCCTGACATCATCTCCCCGTGGTCCCGTAGAGTCGTCGCACTCAGATAATTACGCTCACGTCTCTCCTGATTTAGGGACTACGGTTCCCATCGCTGTGTAATAAACAACGCACTGAAGCTGCACCGGAGACAGATACCGGAGGAGATCTCTACCAGAGTGCAAAATCATCACCCTGTGAGACTGATCAGTGCACGCCGCGCTGCAGTAAAGGGAGGAGCAGACGCGGTCCCGACTGGTGCACGGGGAGGAGCAGACGCGGTCCCGACTGGTGCACGGGGAGGAGCAGACGCGGTCCCGACTGGTGCACGGGGAGGAGCAGACGCGGTCCCGACTGGTGCACGGGGAGGAGCAGACGCGGTCCCGACTGGTGCACGGGGAGGAGCAGACGCGGTCCCGACTGGTGCACGGGGAGGAGCAGACGCGGTCCCGACTGGTGCACGGGGAGGAGCAGACGCGGTCCCGACTGGTGCACGGGGAGGAGCAGACGCGGTCCCGACTGGTGCACGGGGAGGAGCAGACGCGGTCCCGACTGGTGCACGGGGAGGAGCAGACGCGGTCCCGACTGGTGCACGGGGAGGAGCAGACGCGGTCCCGACTGGTGCACGGGGAGGAGCAGACGCGGTCCCGACTGGTGCACGGGGAGGAGCAGACGCGGTCCCGACTGGTGCACGGGGAGGAGCAGACGCGGTCCCGACTGGTGCACGGGGAGGAGCAGACGCGGTCCCGACTGGTGCACGGGGAGGAGCAGACGTGGTCCCGACTGGTGCACGGGGAGGAGCAGACGTGGTCCCGACTGGTGCACGGGGAGGAGCAGACGTGGTCCCGACTGGTGCACGGGGAGGAGCAGACGCGGTCCCGACTGGTGCACGGGGAGGAGGGGGATCACTTCACCTTACAGTTATTTTTCTGATACAAAGTTTTAATTCCCCTGCACGGTCAATGACTGCCGGCCGCCACTAGATGGAGCTCTCAGCAGAATGTTATCACTATAATCTATACAGATCACATACAGAGAGAGAAAAGGGTCTAAGAATACGCAAAATATACACAGGACGTAAGAGTCCCCCCCCCCCCCCCCCCCAAACGGCAGCGCTACGCAACCTCTGTCCAGGCATGATGGGAGTTGTAGTTTTGCAACAACTGAAAAAGTTTTGCTACTTTGTAGTTGTGCAACAGTTTTGTCAGGACATGCTGGGAGTTGTAGTTCTAGAACAGATATTCTTCAATCTGCTGGGTACAGAGGAATGCCAGGGTGAAGGTAAAGCTCTTCATTACAAATTATGGGAGTGATTGTTCAGTTAGTGCAGTGTTTTCCAACCAGTGTGCCTCCAGCTGTTGCTAAACTACAACTCCCAGAATGCCCGGACAGCCAACGGCTGTCCGGGCATTCTGGGAGTTGTAGTTTTGCAACAGCTGGAGGCACACTGGTTGGAAAACACTGGCCTAAGGATGTCCGGACATGCTGGGAATTGTAGTTCTGCAACAGCTGGAGGCACACTAGTTGGGAAACACTGGCCTAAGGATGTCCAGGCATGCTGGGAATTGTAGTTCTGCAACAGCTGGAGGCACACTAGTTGGGAAACACTGGCCTAAGGATGTCCAGGCATGCTGGGAATTGTAGTTCTGCAACAGCTGGAGGCGCACTGGTTGGGAAACACTGGCCTAAGGATGTCCGGACATGCTGGGAATTGTAGTTCTGCAACAGCTGGAGGCACACTAGTTGGGAAACACTGGCCTAAGGATGTCCAGGCATGCTGGGAATTGTAGTTCTGCAACAGCTGGAGGCGCATTGGTTGGGAAACACTGGCCTAAGGATGTCCGGACATGCTGGGAATTGTAGTTCTGCAACAGCTGGAGGCACACTAGTTGGGAAACACTGGCCTAAGGATGTCCAGGCATGCTGGGAATTGTAGTTCTGCAACAGCTGGAGGCGCACTGGTTGGGAAACACTGGCCTAAGGATGTCCAGGCATGCTGGGAATTGTAGTTCTGCAACAGCTGGAGGCACACTGGTTGGGAAACACAGATTTGCTCGTCTTCTATAACCTGATAACTGATTGTGAGGTTAATGCGCTATATACGGGGGCGCAGGATTGTTATGGGGGGGATGGTTCTATTATCTGACCGCTAACAGCCCCTACATCCTGACCGCCCCTGCGCCACTTCACTTCATTCCAAGGTGAGCGGAGGTCGGGTGTTGGCGCCCGGGGAGCGCGTCCTGCCTCAATCATTATTAGCGGCTCCAGTCAGCACAGACTCATCATCCTGCGGAGATTCGCCACCGCTGATAATTAATCAAATGGCGTCTGTCAGGAGCGGAATATTAATAAGTGCTGACACCGCGCCCGCTCACTTCACTGTCCCGCGTCTCGGCGGCCATGTCCATCTCTGTCAGCCCGGCTCGCCATCGCGCTTTGCATTTGTGAACAGAAGGAATGTTAAGCTGGTGAAGTCGATGTGACGCGGCTCGTGTCGTCTCTACTTCATTAGGCCGAGCCGCCGCCAACACCGCTGTTTATTTGCCGACATGTTGTCGACTTAACCGCTTCAGTGCCGCAGTGTTACAGAATAAAGCCTAGAGAGTGGCGTCTCACTAAGGCGCGGTTCACACTTGCAGAATACAAAGCAGTTTTTGTCTCCATATTACGACCAGAGCGGTAATACAGGGGCCGGACCGGTGACCTGATCTGTAATACAGGGGCCGGACTGGTGACCTGATCTGTAATACAGGGGCCAGACTGGTGACCTGATCTGTATACAGGGGCCGGACTGGTGACCTGATCTGTACACAGGGGCCAGACTGGTGACCTGATCTGTAATACAGGGGCCAGACTGGTGACCTGATCTGTAATACAGGGGCCGGACCGGTGACCCGATCTGTAATACAGGGGCCGGACTGGTGACCCGATCTGTAATACAGGGGCCGGACTGGTGACCCGATCTGTAATACAGGGGCCGGACTGGTGACCCGATCTGTAATACAGGGGCCAGACTGGTGACCTGATCTGTAATACAGGGGCCGGACTGGTGACCTGATCTGTAATACAGGGGCCAGACTGGTGACCTGATCTGTAATACAGGGGCCGGACTGGTGACCCGATCTGTAATACAGGGGCCGGACTGGTGACCTGATCTGTAATACAGGGGCCAGACTGGTGACCTGATCTGTAATACAGGGGCCGGACTGGTGACCTGATCTGTAATACAGGGGCCAGACTGGTGACCTGATCTGTAATACAGGGGC
Organism: Hyla sarda; assembly: GCF_029499605.1. NCBI lineage: Eukaryota > Metazoa > Chordata > Amphibia > Anura > Hylidae > Hyla > Hyla sarda. Next base: position 234,957,631 of record NC_079195.1, read on the forward strand.
CGGACCGGTGACCCGATCTGTAATACAGGGGCCGGACCGGTGACCCGATCTGTAATACAGGGGCCGGACTGGTGACCTGATCTGTAATACAGGGGCCGGACCGGTGACCCGATCTGTAATACAGGGGCCGGACTGGTGACCTGATCTGTAATACAGGGGCCAGACTGGTGACCTGATCTGTAATACAGGGGCCAGACTGGTGACCTGATCTGTAATACAGGGGCCAGACTGGTGACCTGATCTGTAATACAGGGGCCAGACTGGTGACCTGATCTGTAATACAGGGGCCGGACTGGTGACCCGATCTGTAATACAGGGGCCGGACCGGTGACATGGATGATGGGACAAAAAGAACGTGCACAAGAGACGTGATAATGCGGATTGTTTAGGACGCGCAGGGAACCATAATGTGTAAAGATTTATTCAATTCTTATTGATGTAAACCATCAGTCTCCAGTGAGCGCCCCCGAGTGGTGACAGCAGGCAGCACAATAATGGAACTATGGACGTGTGAAGGGAAAGCAGAGGGTTTGGAACTGTGCATCAGAAAGACAGAAGTCAGGAGGTAAGTGATGGGTGCTAACAATTCTGTAAATACATCACATGTGGCTCCAGGTTTTTGCCAGTGCATGATGGGTATTGTAGTTTTGAAAATTTTGGAAAACAACAAATTGGGGTCACGGCCTCAGGATATGAATCCCCCTTAAAATGGCCATTTTGTTACTATTAAGGGAGCAGGTGAGAGGATAGATGTGATATAACGTACCCTCTGGCTGCGCAGCGTCACCCCCGCCGACTTGAAGTCTGGAAATCTGATCCCGGCCGTTTCAGGTACAGCCTGGAAAAGAAAAGAATAAGGGAAAATGGTTCAGAAAATCAGTTAATTTTTAATACAATGCTCTGTGAGCTAAACATCCTGGACTCCAGACTGATACATTGTACATAGCTAGTCCTGTCCTCAGCTGAGAAGTGATACAATTGTATCCAGTCTAGACAATGCTCTGTGAGCTAAACATCCTGGACCCCAGACTGATACATTGTACATAGCTAGTCCTGTCCTCAGCTGAGAAGTGATACAATTGTATCCAGTCTAGACAATGCTCTGTGAGCTAAACATCCTGGACTCCAGACTGATACATTGTACATAGCTAGTCCTGTCCTCAGCTGAGAAGTGATACAATTATATCCAGTCTAGACAATACTCTGTGAGCTAAACACCCTGGACTCCAGACTGATACATTGTACATAGCTAGTCCTGCTCTCAGCTGAGAAGTGATACAATTGTATCCAGTCTAGACAATGCTCTGTGAGCTAAACATCCTGGACTCCAGACTGATACATTGTACATAGCTAGTCCTGTCCTCAGCTGAGAAGTGATACAATTATATCCAGTCTAGACAATGCTCTGTGAGCTAAACATCCTGGACCCCAGACTGATACATTGTACATAGCTAGTCCTGCTCCCAGCTGAGAAGTGATACAATTATATCCAGTCTAGACAATGCTCTGTGAGCTAAACATCCTGGACCCCAGACTGATACATTGTACATAGCTAGTCCTGCTCTCAGCTGAGAAGTGATACAATTATATCCAGTCTAGACAATGCTCTGTGAGCTAAACATCCTGGACCCCAGACTGATACATTGTACATAGCTAGTCCTGCTCTCAGCTGAGAAGTGATACAATTATATCCAGTCTAGACAATGCTCTGTGAGCTAAACACCCTGGACCCCAGACTGATACATTGTACATAGCTAGTCCTGCTCTCAGCTGAGAGGTATATACAATTGTATCCAGTCTAGACAATGCTCTGTGAGCTAAACATCCTGGACCCCAGACTGATACATTGTACATAGTGGTGGGTGAGGGGGTTATACACAGCACTGCACCTGTATCGGGTGAGGGGGTTATACACAGCACTGCATCGGGTGAGGGGGTTATACACAGCACTGCTCCTGCATCGGGTGAGGGGGTTATACACAGCACTGTGCCTGTATCGGGTGAGGGGGTTATACACAGCACTGCTCCTGCATCGGGTGAGGGGGTTATACACAGCACTGCGCCTGTATCGGGTGAGGGGGTTCTACTCAGCACTGCTCCGGCATCGGGTGAGGGGGTTATACACAGCACTGCTCCTGCATCGGGTGAGGGGGGTTATACACAGCACTGCTCCTGCATCGGGTGAGGGGGGTTATACACAGCACTGCTCCTGCATCGGGTGAGGGGGGTTATACACAGCACTGCGCCTGTATCAGGTGAGGGGGTTATACACAGCACTGCGCCTGTATCGGGTGAGGGGGGTTATACACAGCACTGCGTCTGTATCGGGTGAGGGGGGTTATACACAGCACTGCGCCTGTATCAGGTGAGGGGGTTATACACAGCACTGCGTCTGTATCGGGTGAGGGGGGGAGGGGTTATACACAGCACTGCACCTGTATCGGTAGAGGGGGTTATACACAGCACTGCTCCTGCATCGGGTGAGGGGGGTTATACACAGCACTGCTCCTGCATCGGGTGAGGGGGGTTATACACAGCACTGCGCCTGTATTAGGTGAGGGGATTATACACAGCACTGCGTCTGTATCGGGTGAGGGGGGGAGGGGTTATACACAGCACTGTGCCTGTATCGGGTGAGGGGGTTATACACAGCACTGCGCCTGTATCGGGTGAGGGGGGTTATACACAGCACTGCTCCTGTATCGGGTGAGGGGGTTATACACAGCACTGCACCTGTATCAGGTGAGGGGGGTTATACACAGCACTGCGCCTGTATCGGGTGAGGGGGTTATACACAGCACTGCACCTGTATCAGGTGAGGGGGGTTATACACAGCACTGCGTCTGTATCGGGTGAGGGGGTTATACACAGCACTGCACCTGTATCAGGTGAGGGGGGTTATACACAGCACTGCGCCTGTATCGGGTGAGGGGGGTTATACACAGCACTGCACCTGTATCGGGTGAGGGGGTTATACACAGCACTGCTCCTGCATCGGGTGAGGGGGGTTATACACAGCACTGTGCCTGTATCGGGTGAGGGGGGTTATACACAGCACTGCTCCTGCATCGGGTGAGGGGGGTTATACACAGCACTGCTCCTGCATCGGGTGAGGGGGGTTATACACAGCACTGCGCCTGTATCAGGTGAGGGGGTTATACACAGCACTGCGTCTGTATCGGGTGAGGGGGTTATACACAGCACTGCGCCTGTATCGGGTGAGGGGGTTATACACAGCACTGCGCCTGCATCAGGTGAGGGGGTTATACACAGCACTGCGCCTGCATCAGGTGAGGGGGTTACACACAGCACTGCGCCTGTATCGGGTGTGGGGGTTATACACAGCACTGCGCCTGTATCGGGTGAGGGGGTTATACACAGCACTGCGCCTGCATCAGGTGAGGGGGTTATACACAGCACTGCGCCTGTATCGGGTGAGGGGGTTATACACAGCACTGCGCCTGTATTGGGTGAGGGGGTTATACACAGCACTGCGCCTGTATCAGGTGAGGGGGTTAGACACAGCACTGCGCCTGTATCGGGTGAGGGGGTTATACACAGCACTGCGCCTGCATCAGGTGAGGGGGTTATACACAGCACTGCGCCTGTATCGGGTATTATTTGGTCTTTGGTTTCTATAATAATAACATTCGGAGGCTCAGACCGGTGCTCCCCGTCCTCGTCCTGACATCCCGGTGCTTGAAGGACACTATTAACCCCTGAGCTGCCGGAGTCGGGCGGTGGCCGGGACCCAGGAAAATGCCCTACAGCAGCGTCACGTCACTTGGCTCAATAGCTGTTTGATTGCGACCATTAAACACCCAGAAGAAGAGGGGCCCCGGGGACCGCTACCGTCCTCGCTATTGATTCAAGGTTTCCTGATTGCCCCCTGAGCGTAAACACAGCGGCAGAGAGGGCACTTAACATGCAGGCGGCACAAGGGCGGCCTGACACTTCTCAATGATTTTACGCCAGGACCCATCAGCGCGGAGTCGTCGCCTCCAGACACGCGCCAGGTGTTAATTCCAGTTATTTGCAAAAACAAATAGGAGACAACGCGGCACATGCAATTACATCCCGAGGAAGGGCAAACGAAAAAAGCGCAATATAGGTGTCACGCCGCCGGCGCAAACAACTGCTTATACCGCGATCTCCGCCAACCGCCACCACCGGGGAACACGGATTATATACAAATAGGTATTAATGTGGAATCTACAAAAAAGGAAGCGGATCAGGTCAGCACGGAACGTCTAAAAATGATGGGAGCAGCACCCCCACCCCCTGGACTGAGGGGGAAGCAAAGGATGATGGGAGCTATGAAGAACCTGATGTCATGTGATCTCCGGGGGGGGGGTCCAGGTATTACCAGGGACTTCTGTATGGTGACCCCCAGATATACAGGATCTATTACACCAGTGTTTCCCAACCAGGGTGCCTCCAGCTAATGCAAAACTACAACTCCCAGCATGCCTGGACAGCCGGAGGCTGTCCAGGCAAGCTGGGAGTTGTAGTTTTGCAACAGCTGGAGGCACCCTGGTTGGGAAACAGTGACCAAAGGCTGTCTGGGCATGCTCAGAGTTGTAGTTTTGCAACAGCTGGAGGCACCCTGGTTGGGAAACAGTGACCAAAGGCTGTCTGGGCATGCTCAGAGTTGTAGTTTTGCAACAGCTGGAGGCACCTTGTTTGGGAAACAGTGACCAAAGGCTGTCCAGGCATGCTGGGAGTTGTAGTTTTGTAACAGCTGGAGGCACCTTGGTTGGGAAACAGTGACCAAAGGCTGTCTGGGCATGCTCAGAGTTGTAGTTTTGCAACAGCTGGAGGCACCTTGGTTGGGAAACAGTGACCAAAGGCTGTCCAGGCATGCTGGGAGTTGTAGTTTTGTAACAGCTGGAGGCACCCTGGTTGGGAAACAGTGACCAAAGGCTGTCTGGGCATGCTCAGAGTTGTAGTTTTGCAACAGCTGGAGGCACCTTGGTTGGGAAACAGTGACCAAAGGCTGTCTGGGCATGTTCAGAGTTGTAGTTTTGCAACAGCTGGAGGCACCTTTGTTGGGAAACAGTGTTCAAAGGCTGTCCAGGCATGCTGGGAGTTGTAGTTTTGCAGCAGCTGGAGCAGCCCTTTATGATTTGAGATAATGTTTTTAAACCAGGGTGCCTCCAGCTGTTGCAAAACTACCACTTTCACCATGTCTAAACAGCCATTGGCTATCTGGGCATGCTGGGGGTTGTAGTTTGGCAACAGCCAGACACTTTAATTTTTTGAGTTAGTGTTTCCAAACCAGGGGGCCTCCAGCTGTTGCAAAACTACAACTCCCATCATGAAGGCCCCGTGGTTTGGAAACACTGTATCAGACATCAGCCTCGAGCCCTGATTATAACAATCTATAGGTATACTGGCGGCTCTGGTCACCATAACAACACGCCCCATTGTGGGCGAGTATGAGGACGACACCTCATCACTATGACAGCGAAGAACTCTTACAGGTTTCTCAGTCTCCTTCTTTTGGGGCAGCTTCTTCTTGGTGGCTTTCCTCTCGGCGCGGCGCAGCTCGGTGGTGGTGTCGGCGGCGGTGATGAGTTTCTGGAGGTCCTGGGCTTTCTTCTCTCGCTCTTTCTTCCGGCTCTCGATCTTACGCAGCTCCTGGATGAGATATTCTTCTTCTGTCACCTGCAGGAGGGAAAGAAACGGGAGATGAGGCCAAACGTGAAGATAGAGCGCCACCTGGTGGGGAAAACGTGCATTACATTATACAGTAATAATACAGGTGTGCGCTGCAATACTGGACCACAATGTCCTCTCTATACTGCTCCGGATATATATATGATCAGTACAGACAGGTATACAGTGATCACTATAATACAGACCACAATGTCCTCTCTATACTGCTCCGGATATATATATGATCAGTACAGACAGGTATACAGTGATCTCTATAATACAGACCACAATGTCCCCTCTATACTGCTCCGGATATATATGATCAGTACAGACAGGTATACAGTGATCACTATAATACAGGAGACCACAATGTCCTCTCTATACTGCTCCGGATATATATATGATCAGTACAGACAGGTATACAGTGATCACTATAATACAGGAGCACAATGTCCTCTCTATACTGCTCCGGATATATATATGATCAGTACAGACAGGTATACAGTGATCACTATAATACAGGAGACCACAATGTCCTCTCTATACTGCTCCGGATATATATATATATATATGATCAGTACAGACAGGTATACAGTGATCACTATAATACAGGAGACCACAATGTCCTCTCTATACTGCTCCGGATATATATATGATCAGTACAGACAGGTATACAGTGATCACTATAATACAGGAGACCACAATGACCTCTCTATACTGCTCCGGATATATATATGATCAGTACAGACAGGTATACAGTGATCACTATAATACAGGAGACCACAATGTCCTCTCTATACTGCTCCGGATATATATATGATCAGTACAGACAGGTATACAGTGATCACTATAATACAGACCACAATGACCTCTCTATACTGCTCCGGATATATATGATCAGTACAGACAGGTATACAGTGATCACTATAATACAGGAGACCACAATGTCCTCTCTATACTGCTCCGGATATATATATGATCAGTACAGACAGGTATACAGTGATCTCTATAATACAGGAGACCACAATGTCCTCTCTATACTGCTCCGGATATATATATGATCAGTACAGACAGGTATACAGTGATCACTATAATACAGGAGCACAATGTCCTCTCTATACTGCTCCGGATATATATATGATCAGTACAGACAGGTATACAGTGATCACTATAATACAGGAGACCACAATGTCCTCTCTATACTGCTCCGGATATATATATATGATCAGTACAGACAGGTATACAGTGATCACTATAATACAGGAGACCACAATGTCCTCTCTATACTGCTCCGGATATATATATATGATCAGTACAGACAGGTATACAGTGATCACTATAATACAGACCACAATGTCCTCTCTATACTGCTCCGGATATATATGATCAGTACAGACAGGTATACAGTGATCACTATAATACAGACCACAATGTCCTCTCTATACTGCTCCGGATATATATATGATCAGTACAGACAGGTATACAGTGATCACTATAATACAGACCACAATGACCTCTCTATACTGACCCGGATATACATATGATCAGTACAGACAGGTATACAGTGATCTCTATAATACAGACCACAATGTCCTCTCTATACTGCTCCGGATATATATATGATCAGTACAGACAGGTATACAGTGATCACTATAATACAGGAGACCACAATGTCCTCTCTATACTGCTCCGGATATATATATATGATCAGTACAGACAGGTATACAGTGATCACTATAATACAGGAGACCACAATGTCCTCTCTATACTGCTCCGGATATATATATGATCAGTACAGACAGGTATACAGTGATCTCTATAATACAGGAGACCACAATGTCCTCTCTATACTGCTCCGGATATATATATGATCAGTACAGACAGGTATACAGTGATCACTATAATACAGACCACAATGTCCTCTCTATACTGCTCCGGATATATATATGATCAGTACAGACAGGTATACAGTGATCTCTATAATACAGGAGACCACAATGTCCTCTCTATACTGCTCCGGATATATATATGATCAGTACAGACAGGTATACAGTGATCACTATAATACAGACCACAATGTCCTCTCTATACTGCTCCGGATATATATGATCAGTACAGACAGATATACAGTGATCTCTATAATACAGGAGACCACAATGTCCTCTCTATACTGCTCCGGATATATATATGATCAGTACAGACAGGTATACAGTGATCACTATAATACAGGAGCACAATGTCCTCTCTATACTGCTCCGGATATATATGATCAGTACAGACAGGTATACAGTGATCACTATAATACAGACCACAATGTCCTCTCTATACTGCTCCGGATATATATATGATCAGTACAGACAGGTATACAGTGATCTCTATAATACAGGAGACCACAATGTCCTCTCTATACTGCTCCGGATATATATATGATCAGTACAGACAGGTATACAGTGATCTCTATAATACAGGAGACCACAATGTCCTCTCTATACTGCTCCGGATATATATATGATCAGTACAGACAGGTATACAGTGATCACTATAATACAGACCACAATGTCCTCTCTATACTGCTCCGGATATATATATGATCAGTACAGACAGGTATACAGTGATCACTATAATACAGACCACAATGTCCTCTCTATACTGCTCCGGATATATATATGATCAGTACAGACAGGTATACAGTGATCACTATAATACAGGAGCACAATGTCCTCTCTATACTGCTCCGGATATATATATGATCAGTACAGACAGGTATACAGTGATCACTATAATACAGGAGACCACAATGTCCTCTCTATACTGCTCCGGATATATATATATATATATGATCAGTACAGACAGGTATACAGTGATCACTATAATACAGGAGACCACAATGTCCTCTCTATACTGCTCCGGATATATATGATCAGTACAGACAGGTATACAGTGATCTCTATAATACAGACCACAATGTCCTCTCTATACTGCTCCGGATATATATATGATCAGTACAGACAGGTATACAGTGATCACTATAATACAGACCACAATGTCCTCTCTATACTGCTCCGGATATATATATGATCAGTACAGACAGGTATACAGTGATCTCTATAATACAGGAGACCACAATGACCTCTCTATACTGCTCCGGATATATATATGATCAGTACAGACAGGTATACAGTGATCTCTATAATACAGGAGACCACAATGTCCTCTCTATACTGCTCCGGATATATATGATCAGTACAGACAGGTATACAGTGATCACTATAATACAGACCACAATGTCCTCTCTATACTGCTCCGGATATATATATGATCAGTACAGACAGGTATACAGTGATCACTATAATACAGGAGACCACAATGTCCTCTCTATACTGCTCCGGATATATATATGGTCAGTACAGACAGGTATACAGTGATCTCTATAATACAGGAGACCACAATGTCCTCTCTATACTGCTCCGGATATATATATGATCAGTACAGACAGGTATACAGTGATCTCTATAATACAGACCACAATGTCCTCTCTATACTGCTCCGGATATATATATGATCAGTACAGACAGGTATACAGTGATCACTATAATACAGACCACAATGTCCTCTCTATACTGCTCCGGATATATATATGATCAGTACAGACAGGTATACAGCGATCTCTATAATACAGACCACAATGACCTCTCTATACTGCTCCGGATATATATATATGATCAGTACAGACAGGTATACAGTGATCACTATAATACAGGAGACCACAATGTCCTCTCTATACTGCTCCGGATATATATATGATCAGTACAGACAGGTATACAGTGATCACTATAATACAGGAGACCACAATGTCCTCTCTATACTGCTCCGGATATATATATGATCAGTACAGACAGGTATACAGTGATCACTATAATACAGACCACAATGTCCTCACTATACTGCTCCGGATATATATATGATCAGTACAGACAGGTATACAGTGATCACTATAATACAGACCACAATGTCCTCTCTATACTGCTCCGGATATATATATGATCAGTACAGACAGGTATACAGTGATCACTATAATACAGGAGACCACAATGTCCTCTCTATACTGCTCCGGATATATATATGATCAGTACAGACAGGTATACAGTGATCTCTATAATACAGACCACAATGTCCTCTCTATACTGCTCCGGATATATATGATCAGTACAGACAGGTATACAGTGATCTCTATAATACAGGAGACCACAATGTCCTCTCTATACTGCTCCGGTTATATATATGATCAGTACAGACAGGTATACAGTGATCACTATAATACAGGAGACCACAATGTCCTCTCTATACTGCTCCGGATATATATATGATCAGTACAGACAGGTATACAGTGATCACTATAATACAGGAGACCACAATGTCCTCTCTATACTGCTCCGGATATATATATGATCAGTACAGACAGGTATACAGTGATCACTATAATACAGACCACAATGTCCTCTCTATACTGCTCCGGATATATATATGATCAGTACAGACAGGTATACAGTGATCACTATAATACAGACCACAATGTCCTCTCTATACTGCTCCGGATATATATATGATCAGTACAGACAGGTATACAGTGATCTCTATAATACAGACCACAATGTCCTCTCTATACTGCTCCGGATATACATGATCAGTACAGACAGGTATACAGTGATCACTATAATACAGACCACAATGTCCTCTCTATACTGCTCCGGATATATATATGATCAGTACAGACAGGTATACAGTGATCTCTATAATACAGACCACAATGTCCTCTCTATACTGCTCCGGATATATATGATCAGTACAGACAGGTATACAGTGATCTCTATAATACAGACCACAATGTCCTCTCTATACTGCTCCGGATATATATATGATCAGTACAGACAGGTATACAGTGATCACTATAATACAGGAGACCACAATGTCCTCTCTATACTGCTCCGGATATATATATGATCAGTACAGACAGGTATACAGTGATCACTATAATACAGACCACAATGTCCTCTCTATACTGCTCCGGATATATATATGATCAGTACAGACAGGTATACAGTGATCTCTATAATACAGACCACAATGTCCTCTCTATACTGCTCCGGATATATATGATCAGTACAGACAGGTATACAGTGATCTCTATAATACAGGAGACCACAATGTCCTCTCTATACTGCTCCGGATATATATATGATCAGTACAGACAGGTATACAGTGATCTCTATAATACAGACCACAATGTCCTCTCTATACTGCTCCGGATATATATATGATCAGTACAGACAGGTATACAGTGATCACTATAATACAGACCACAATGTCCTCTCTATACTGCTCCGGATATATATATGATCAGTACAGACAGGTATACAGTGATCACTATAATACAGACCACAATGTCCTCTCTATACTGCTCCGGATATACATGATCAGTACAGACAGGTATACAGTGATCTCTATAATACAGGAGACCACAATGTCCTCTCTATACTGCTCCGGATATATATATGATCAGTACAGACAGGTATACAGTGATCTCTATAATACAGGAGACCACAATGTCCTCTCTATACTGCTCCGGATATATATATGATCAGTCAGTACAGACAGGTATACAGTGATCACTATAATACAGGAGACCACAATGTCCTCTCTATACTGCTCCGGATATATATATGATCAGTACAGACAGGTATACAGTGATCTCTATAATACAGACCACAATGTCCTCTCTATACTGCTCCGGATATATATATGATCAGTACAGACAGGTATACAGTGATCACTATAATACAGGAGACCACAATGTCCTCTCTATACTGCTCCGGATATATATATGATCAGTACAGACAGGTATACAGTGATCTCTATAATACAGACCACAATGTCCTCTCTATACTGCTCCGGATATATATGATCAGTACAGACAGGTATACAGTGATCACTATAATACAGGAGACCACAATGTCCTCTCTATACTGCTCCGGATATATATATGATCAGTACAGACAGGTATACAGTGATCTCTATAATACAGACCACAATGTCCTCTCTATACTGCTCCGGATATATATATGATCAGTACAGACAGGTATACAGTGATCACTATAATACAGACCACAATGTCCTCTCTATACTGCTCCGGATATATATATGATCAGTACAGACAGGTATACAGTGATCACTATAATACAGACCACAATGTCCTCTCTATACTGCTCCGGATATATATATGATCAGTACAGACAGGTATACAGTGATCACTATAATACAGACCACAATGTCCTCTCTATACTGCTCCGGATATATATATGATCAGTACAGACAGGTATACAGTGATCTCTATAATACAGGAGCCACAATGTCCTCTCTATACTGCTCCGGATATATATATGATCAGTACAGACAGGTATACAGTGATCACTATAATACAGACCACAATGTCCTCTCTATACTGCTCCGGATATATATATGATCAGTACAGACAGGTATACAGTGATCTCTATAATACAGACCACAATGTCCTCACTATACTGCTCCGGATATATATATGATCAGTACAGACAGGTATACAGTGATCACTATAATACAGGAGACCACAATGTCCTCTCTATACTGCTCCGGATATATATATGATCAGTACAGACAGGTATACAGTGATCACTATAATACAGGAGACCACAATGTCCTCTCTATACTGCTCCGGATATATATATGATCAGTACAGACAGGTATACAGTGATCACTATAATACAGACCACAATGTCCTCTCTATACTGCTCCGGATATATATATGATCAGTACAGACAGGTATACAGTGATCACTATAATACAGGAGACCACAATGTCCTCTCTATACTGCTCCGGATATATATATGATCAGTACAGACAGGTATACAGTGATCACTATAATACAGACCACAATGTCCTCTCTATACTGCTCCGGATATATATATGATCAGTACAGACAGGTATACAGTGATCACTATAATACAGGAGACCACAATGTCCTCTCTATACTGCTCCGGATATATATATGATCAGTACAGACAGGTATACAGTGATCACTATAATACAGACCACAATGTCCTCTCTATACTGCTCCGGATATATATATGATCAGTACAGACAGGTATACAGTGATCTCTATAATACAGACCACAATGACCTCTCTATACTGCTCCGGATATATATATGATCAGTACAGACAGGTATACAGTGATCTCTATAATACAGGAGACCACAATGTCCTCTCTATACTGCTCCGGATATATATATGATCAGTACAGACAGGTATACAGTGATCACTATAATACAGACCACAATGTCCTCTCTATACTGCTCCGGATATATATATGATCAGTACAGACAGGTATACAGTGATCTCTATAATACAGACCACAATGTCCTCTCTATACTGCTCCGGATATATATATGATCAGTACAGACAGGTATACAGTGATCACTATAATACAGACCACAATGTCCTCTCTATACTGCTCCGGATATATATATGATCAGTACAGACAGGTATACAGTGATCTCTATAATACAGGAGCCACAATGTCCTCTCTATACTGCTCCGGATATATATATGATCAGTACAGACAGGTATACAGTGATCACTATAATACAGGAGACCACAATGTCCTCTCTATACTGCTCCGGATATATATATGATCAGTACAGACAGGTATACAGTGATCACTATAATACAGACCACAATGTCCTCTCTATACTGCTCCGGATATATATATGATCAGTACAGACAGGTATACAGTGATCACTATAATACAGGAGACCACAATGTCCTCTCTATACTGCTCCGGATATATATATGATCAGTACAGACAGGTATACAGTGATCTCTATAATACAGACCACAATGTCCTCTCTATACTGCTCCGGATATATATATGATCAGTACAGACAGGTATACAGTGATCACTATAATACAGAGACCACAATGTCCTCTCTATACTGCTCCGGATATATATATGATCAGTACAGACAGGTATACAGTGATCACTATAATACAGGAGACCACAATGTCCTCTCTATACTGCTCCGGATATATATATGATCAGTACAGACAGGTATACAGTGATCACTATAATACAGACCACAATGACCTCTCTATACTGCTCCGGATATATATATGATCAGTACAGACAGGTATACAGTGATCACTATAATACAGACCACAATGTCCTCTCTATACTGCTCCGGATATATATATGATCAGTACAGACAGGTATACAGTGATCACTATAATACAGGAGACCACAATGTCCTCTCTATACTGCTCCGGATATATATATGATCAGTACAGACAGGTATACAGTGATCACTATAATACAGGAGACCACAATGTCCTCTCTATACTGCTCCGGATATATATATGATCAGTACAGACAGGTATACAGTGATCTCTATAATACAGACCACAATGTCCTCTCTATACTGCTCCGGATATATATATGATCAGTACAGACAGGTATACAGTGATCTCTATAATACAGGAGACCACAATGTCCTCTCTATACTGCTCCGGATATATATATGATCAGTACAGACAGGTATACAGTGATCACTATAATACAGACCACAATGTCCTCTCTATACTGCTCCGGATATATATATGATCAGTACAGACAGGTATACAGTGATCTCTATAATACAGGAGACCACAATGTCCTCTCTATACTGCTCCGGATATATATATGATCAGTACAGACAGGTATACAGTGATCTCTATAATACAGGAGACCACAATGTCCTCTCTATACTGCTCCGGATATATATATGATCAGTACAGACAGGTATACAGTGATCACTATAATACAGACCACAATGTCCTCTCTATACTGCTCCGGATATATATATATGATCAGTACAGACAGGTATACAGTGATCTCTATAATACAGGAGACCACAATGTCCTCTCTATACTGCTCCGGATATATATATGATCAGTACAGACAGGTATACAGTGATCTCTATAATACAGGAGACCACAATGTCCTCTCTATACTGCTCCGGATATATATATATGATCAGTACAGACAGGTATACAGTGATCTCTATAATACAGGAGACCACAATGTCCTCTCTATACTGCTCCGGATATATATATGATCAGTACAGACAGGTATACAGTGATCTCTATAATACAGACCACAATGTCCTCTCTATACTGCTCCGGATATATATATGATCAGTACAGACAGGTATACAGTGATCTCTATAATACAGACCCCAATGTCCTCTCTATACTGCTCCGGATATATATGATCAGTACAGACCGGTATACAGTGATCACTATAATACAGACCACAATGTCCTCTCTATACTGCTCCGGATATATATATGATCAGTACAGACAGGTATACAGTGATCTCTATAATACAGGAGACCACAATGTCCTCTCTATACTGCTCCGGATATATATATGATCAGTACAGACAGGTATACAGTGATCTCTATAATACAGACCACAATGTCCTCTCTATACTGCTCCGGATATATATATGATCAGTACAGACAGGTATACAGTGATCTCTATAATACAGACCACAATGTCCTCTCTATACTGCTCCGGATATATATATGATCAGTACAGACAGGTATACAGTGATCACTATAATACAGGAGACCACAATGTCCTCTCTATACTGCTCCGGATATATATATGATCAGTACAGACAGGTATACAGTGATCACTATAATACAGGACCACAATGTCCTCTCTATACTGCTCCGGATATATATATGATCAGTACAGACAGGTATACAGTGATCACTATAATACAGGAGACCACAATGTCCTCTCTATACTGCTCCGGATATATATATGATCAGTACAGACAGGTATACAGTGATCTCTATAATACAGGAGACCACAATGTCCTCTCTATACTGCTCCGGATATATATATGATCAGTACAGACAGGTATACAGTGATCACTATAATACAGGAGCACAATGTCCTCTCTATACTGCTCCGGATATATATATGATCAGTACAGACAGGTATACAGTGATCACTATAATACAGACCACAATGTCCTCTCTATACTGCTCCGGATATATATATGATCAGTACAGACAGGTATACAGTGATCTCTATAATACAGGAGACCACAATGTCCTCTCTATACTGCTCCGGATATATATGATCAGTACAGACAGGTATACAGTGATCACTATAATACAGACCACAATGTCCTCTCTATACTGCTCCGGATATATATATGATCAGTACAGACAGGTATACAGTGATCACTATAATACAGGAGACCACAATGTCCTCTCTATACTGCTCCGGATATATATATGATCAGTACAGACAGGTATACAGTGATCTCTATAATACAGACCACAATGTCCTCTCTATACTGCTCCGGATATATATGATCAGTACAGACAGGTATACAGTGATCACTATAATACAGACCACAATGTCCTCTCTATACTGCTCCGGATATATATATGATCAGTACAGACAGGTATATAGTGATCTCTATAATACAGACCACAATGTCCTCTCTATACTGCTCCGGATATATATATGATCAGTACAGACAGGTATACAGTGATCTCTATAATACAGACCACAATGTCCTCTCTATACTGCTCCGGATATATATATGATCAGTACAGACAGGTATACAGTGATCTCTATAATACAGGAGACCACAATGTCCTCTCTATACTGCTCCGGATATATATATGATCAGTACAGACAGGTATACAGTGATCACTATAATACAGGAGACCACAATGTCCTCTCTATACTGCTCCGGATATATATATGATCAGTACAGACAGGTATACAGTGATCACTATAATACAGGAGCACAATGTCCTCTCTATACTGCTCCGGATATATATGATCAGTACAGACAGGTATACAGTGATCACTATAATACAGGAGACCACAATGTCCTCTCTATACTGCTCCGGATATATATATGATCAGTACAGACAGGTATACAGTGATCTCTATAATACAGACCACAATGTCCTCTCTATACTGCTCCGGATATATATGATCAGTACAGACAGGTATACAGTGATCTCTATAATACAGGAGACCACAATGTCCTCTCTATACTGCTCCGGATATATATATGATCAGTACAGACAGGTATACAGTGATCACTATAATACAGGAGACCACAATGTCCTCTCTATACTGCTCCGGATATATATATGATCAGTACAGACAGGTATACAGTGATCACTATAATACAGGAGACCACAATGTCCTCTCTATACTGCTCCGGATATATATATGATCAGTACAGACAGGTATACAGTGATCTCTATAATACAGGAGACCACAATGTCCTCTCTATACTGCTCCGGATATATATATATGATCAGTACAGACAGGTATACAGAGATCACTATAATACAGACCACAATGTCCTCTCTATACTGCTCCGGATATATATATGATCAGTACAGACAGGTATACAGTGATCATTATAATACAGGAGACCACAATGTCCTCTCTATACTGCTCCGGATATATATATGATCAGTACAGACAGGTATACAGTGATCTCTATAATACAGACCACAATGTCCTCTCTATACTGCTCCGGATATATATGATCAGTACAGACAGGTATACAGTGATCACTATAATACAGACCACAATGTCCTCTCTATACTGCTCCGGATATATATATGATCAGTACAGACAGGTATACAGTGATCACTATAATACAGGAGACCACAATGTCCTCTCTATACTGCTCCGGATATATATATGATCAGTACAGACAGGTATACAGTGATCACTATAATACAGACCACAATGTCCTCTCTATACTGCTCCGGATATATATATATGATCAGTACAGACAGGTATACAGTGATCACTATAATACAGGAGCACAATGTCCTCTCTATACTGCTCCGGATATATATATGATCAGTACAGACAGGTATACAGTGATCTCTATAATACAGACCACAATGTCCTCTCTATACTGCTCCGGATATATATATAATCAGTACAGACAGGTATACAGTGATCACTATAATACAGACCACAATGTCCTCTCTATACTGCTCCGGATATATATATGATCAGTACAGACAGGTATACAGTGATCACTATAATACAGGAGACCACAATGTCCTCTCTATACTGCTCCGGATATATATATGATCAGTACAGACAGGTATACAGTGATCACTATAATACAGGAGACCACAATGTCCTCTCTATACTGCTCCGGATATATATATGATCAGTACAGACAGGTATACAGTGATCTCTATAATACAGGAGACCACAATGTCCTCTCTATACTGCTCCGGATATATATATGATCAGTACAGACAGGTATACAGTGATCACTATAATACAGACCACAATGTCCTCTCTATACTGCTCCGGATATATATATGATCAGTACAGACAGGTATACAGATCATTATAATACAGGAGACCACAATGTCCTCTCTATACTGCTCCGGATATATATATGATCAGTACAGACAGGTATACAGTGATCTCTATAATACAGACCACAATGTCCTCTCTATACTGCTCCGGATATATATGATCAGTACAGACAGG